>NC_056743.1:1673682229-1673757229 GCF_019279795.1 Protopterus annectens
AGAATAGAGGCTGTATGGACTATGGGTTTACTGAGCCATGTGGCTCATGCAATTATTGTCCCTATATTAGTACTGAGAAGGTTTTTTTTCATCCAGATATGTGTAAATCCTTTAAATTCTTAGGTCATCATGATTGTATGTCCTCTAATATAGTGTATTTGGCAGTATGTAATATTTGCCATGCATTCTACGTTAGGAAGACTAATAGAGTCTTACGCGATCGTATCAGAGAACATTTGTATAGTATTAGGAAGAAGTTATTAAACAATGCACTCTCTAAACATGTAAATGAATCAGGTACAGAGCACACCTTTAATTTTAGGGTCATTGAATCCACTAACAATAGTCTTAGACAAGGGGATATTAGGACATACACAGAGTACAGGGAAACATGTTGGATCATTGTTTTGAGAGGTGATAGGGGTAAAGGTTTGAATAAACGTGAATCCATCAAACCTGCCTTGAAAAGAAGAAGGCTACATAAATTATCCATTTATTAGTGTTGTTTTTTATACATATATTCCCTATATATATATATTCCTGTATTCATATATATGTGATATTTTATTATTTTTGTAAATTTATCATAGTAGCATAAGTATATGGTTTTATATGTATATTTTTATATGTGGATGCAGTATATGAAATAGGTTCTTTATATATTCTTGTAGTAATTAAATACAGTGTATATCTACCTTTAAGATGTTCTAGTAGCTAATTGATGTCTTAATTGATTTTTAATTGATTCAAGGGAACTATATATACCTTGGTTATTTTGAATGTAGATGTTATTTAGGTCTGAAGAAGCTCATAGCAAAAGCGCTCACCTCTTGTTTTAATAAACCTGAGTTTTATCCTGGTCTTTGTGCTCCTGTGTGGATCTTTAAAATCTTTAAAATCTGTCTAAGTTGGATTGAAGCTGAGCACCATTCTGCCTGATTGTTATTTGGAAGTATCCTTTGTTTGGCTGCTTTACCTGCTACATGGTAGTTCCGTAGTTGGTTTGTGTTATATATATATATTTATTTGCTTATTTTTGTGACCACGGAGCTTTTATCACCCGGTTTACTGACTATTTTGACTTGTATATATATATATATATATATATATATATATATATATATATATATATATATATATATATATATATATATATATATATATATATATATATATATATATATATATATATATATATATATATATATATATATATATATATATATATATATATATATATATATATATATATAAGTTTAATATGGAGGGTAGGAAATTAGTGAATGGTATGGTTCTGTTTGAAAATTAGTTATGAATATTAAATCTGTAATGAGCACTGCAATGATATTTTCAGAATATGTGTCTCACATATTGCTACACACACACACATGCACACACACACACACACACACGCACACACGCACACACGCACACACACACACACACACACACACACACACACACACACACACACACACACACACACACACACACACACATACTTGCTCTTGGGCATGGGAAAAAAGCTGGTGCATTATTTAAAGTCTTCTGTATGTAATGTGAACTTTTTTCTGAAGAAAATCTAAGATGAAACCCAGTGCAATAATGATTAAATTGAAAAATCAAATGTGAATGCATTTATATGTCCTGGAATTCATGAAAGCTCCATGCAAGAATAAGTCTATTCTTGCACGGAGAGGATCGTGCCCATTCAGCATAGCAGCGCGCCTTGCATATTCATGAAGGCACACTGCTATATTACCTGCACGGGCACGATCCATGAACAAGTGACAGACACTGTTAGCATACCCCTAACTGAACAGATATTTGCAGAATGCCCAGATTTATGCCTCATATATCAGGTGTTTACCTCCTACTCTCCTGGCAGAGAGCTGAGGCTTGACGTCATTAAATAATGACAAGCATTTGAGTTTAAGACTCCACATCCTTCAAGTAAGTCATGCTAATGCAAAACCTATTATTCATCAACTTCCTAAGTTTGTAAGTGCAATATTTAAAATCTGTTCATCTACCCCCCCCCCATCATGTTAGGCTTTGTCCAGATTTTATGCTGTAAGAGGTGGAGAAGTATGACTGTTAGCTATGTGCACATCCCTAAACTAGGAAAAATAAAACAAATATTTTGTTTTCCCATCCGCACTAAAGTTTAAGCATAGCTGAGGTGGTGTGCATATCGTACAGCATAACTTAAACATCTGAAGGAGCTAAATAGAAGTATGCAGCCAAAGTGAAACAACGTAGTGGTTAGAGCTTTTTGCTTAGCATGCAGTCATTCACGGTTCGAACCCTAATGCAGTCTATTCATTTTTATATGTGAAAATAGCACTAAAGGTATATTTTTTTGTAAATAGATAGTGAATAATATATATTTGTTAACCAGGGTAGTGTAACAGGTCCAAATGTGAGGTGTCAGTGAAGTACAGATGTGAAACCCCCATACAAACATAAGTGTCCCATACAATATAGACAAAAAAATAATATAATGTAATAAAAGCACATAGGGGGATGTTATGGAAGGTAAATATACATATTATAAGATGTCATTAAGAAGGAATCAACCCCACAATCCTGATAGTCCATAAAATGAAAGCTGAACAATGCTAAATTCTGCTCAGCTATGCTTAGCCAGTGTAAGCATTGCTTAAATCTAAACACTTACCAATAATTGGCATAGCTAAGTGGATTCACACTGGTAAGCTATGCTTACCCTTTAAGCAATGCTTATCTTAGCTAAGCAGGTTTGCCCATCACTTAGCTTAGCTCAGCATATTCAAAATCATCAAACCACAGAAAATGATGGGAAATCAACCCTATTTAAACCTCATAGGTGGGAATACAACCATAACCAGTTGTAGCTGATAACTGCAGGCAGTATGGCTGGTGTTAATGAGAGTGTGTGCTTTTGGGAGCAGTGTTGGGGCATTCAGGAGTCCAGGGTCATGGTTGGACTCCTTGTAAAAGACCATGAAAGGAGACTGCTGCAGGACCAGTACCAGGGCTCCCAATACTAAGCAGAGGCCTGGGACCATCTCGCACGTGACCTCACCAGTGCTATTGGTATCCCCCGGACTGGTGAGCAGGTCTGGTACCATTATGCTGACCTGAAGCATAGGAAGAGGGCTGTCTTAGACCAGTGGATCCAAAATCCACAGGCATAGAATGTCCCTGAAGTGTGTAAATATCAGTATCAATTAGTGTTCTACAAAGACCAGCCTGAGTATGTAATCAATAGATATGCATAAATGTTTATTTATCTCCTGTACAGCTGCAGATGAGAGGGCTGCAAATATTGATGCACATGCCAGCAGGCTACTAAGGCTGTGCCAGGAGGCTGGTGAGTAAATATCTAGCTAGCATTATTCAGGATAAATAAATAGAAAGTAGCAGATTGTCAACAACTAGTAGGTAAACTGTGTACTATCTGCAATGAATAAAGGACTGTCATCAGGTGAATAAAGGTCTCTGTAACATTGAATAAAAATAAAAAACACAGACTGTTGTGTTTACTTTGTCATGTTGTGATAGGAATATAAATGTGTACAAGTTCTGCATAGTTATGTGTTTCTGCTAGAAAATAACTGTTTCATGCAACTGTTAATGAAAACCTAACACATATATGTTGTGTGAAAATTGCAGTACAGTTGTCATTACCTAGGGTATTTGTCTAACTACAAGGTCAGATTGTGCAAACCAGAGAGTACTAGGAAGAAAAAAGTCAGGAATGAGTTAACAGTTCCTTAGTAGATCATTGTGATAAAACACAGCTGTGGAGTACCTTTTTACACAAACAGGCGTGGTTTGAATCCTGGCAGTGGTAGTACGCTGAATGCATATTGTCAAACAAGAATATGTGAATATTGTTATAAACAGGTAGTATTAACATAGGGGGCTCAGTTTCTGTTATTCTAAAGGTGTATTAGTTCTGGTTTAAGCACTTGGGCTTCAGGACAGTTATTTTACATTAAGAAGGTTCGTGGTCTGCACTCTTGTGGGAGGAGAGGCTGGACTCTGCCCTTCTGGGCTGGGAATTTCTGGTTAAAGGCTTACAGTGCCTGCATATTTGAACTGTTTCTTACTGAAATTGGTACACCTTGTTTGCTGTAGCATAGACTAGATCCAGGTCTGCTGAATCTAGGTTTCTTTGTATGCTTGTTTGCTTGTTATTTCCCTGAAATGCTAATTCCACCTAAAATGCGGCTTTTCAGTGCTTCTGTGGATCCCTAGTGATATCTGCATTGATTACTGTACTTATTTCCTTGTTTCACTTGAAAGAAAGTTACTGTTTGTCATTTTTGCATTTAAGTTAACTGTAACACATTGCATTTAAGTTACCTGGCACTTGCTCACTAAAGCAATTATATAAGTCAGCACTAAAAAAAAAAATTAAAAGCACTACACCCTCACAAACGCCCCTTGAGTACCTTGTTCCACATTGGCCCTTTTTTTCAATTATAAAGGAATTCCCAATAATATTCTAGCATGTCCAAAGGTCAGTTGTCAATCTCCTCTCCGGTCCAGCTGGTGAATCTGGGAATCGAGGCAATGTTACAACTGCCTCATGTACACAGACAACCCTCTCCTCCTCCCAACAAATTCCAACACATGTGAGAGATGCAACCATATAGCCAAACTGGAGGCTAAGCTCTCTCAACTCAGTACTGGCATAACAGGTCAGGAGGAGAAGGAAACCACACTCACTACAATTCCAGTCTCACATAGACCTACCACGACAGCAAAGCAAACACATAAACACACAAAAACATACTTGGAGGCTCTAAATAAAAATCTGCCTAAGCAGCTGAGACCTCCAAAGCAGACACCCTAGCAACCGCTACCCCAAAACAAAACACGTGCAACACATAGCTCACAAAGCCAGTGTGTCGAACAGTCACAGCCTTTAAGGCTAAACAACACACATGATACACTTGTAATAGGTGACTCTATTGTCAGGCACACTGACGTCCCGCTCACCAGGCTGAACAAGGAGAAGGTCACGGTGAGCTGCCTGATGGGCGCTAGGATCCGCCACATAACACAAGCACTCAGGTCACTCCAAGGCAAGTACAAAAGCAAGTCCATGCTGGTGTGAATGATCTGAGACGTACCTCCCTGGACTACATGAAAAGAGACATAGAGGAGCTCTCTGAGCATGTGGCCCAGGCCGGTATGACCCTGACCTTGAGTGGCATCTGACCCTCACCAAGAATGATGCCACAATATGAAGACAAGATGATTAATTTCAGCAATTGGCTTAAGAATTGGTGCCATTCAAATGGGATCCAATGCCTGTCAGCCTGGGATGACATGCTCGACAAGCCACGATGCTTCACTAGGGACGGCTTGCACCTGTCACCCCTGGGCTTTCGGATACTGGCAAAGGCTCTTGCTACCCCCATAGTGCCTTTTTTAGGCAAGGCTCAAAAGACAACCCCACCTCCATAGGTATCACAAGGGATAAGAAACTAAGAGTAATGCTACTCAACGCCAGAAGTCTAAACCTCAAGATGCATGCACTCGAAACTCTCCTTAGCATGGAGAACATCGATATCTGTGCAGTAACAGAAACCTTGTTCAAGGCTCCCGAGAGCACCCCAGCACTACCAGGTTATACCTCATACCATGCTTTTCAGCCCCAAAACTTGGACCGAACCAGAAAAGGAGGGGGAGTACCAATATTCGTCAAAGATACCCACACCCCCAGGTTGGTGGCACAGCACGAAGCATCAGAGACTATCCATGTGCAACTAACAGTGGGTAAAACTGCCTTCCAGTTTATAGCCTGCTACAGACCACCCTCCCAAGCCCAGGAACCCCACTCGGCCTTCCTGAGAGCACTGGAAAATATGAAGGTCTCTCCAAACACCATTATATTGGGCGACTTCAACTACCCAAACATAGACTGGGAGCATTACTCTAGCTCCAACACCCTAGCTCAAAGGTTCCTAGAATTTATAAATTCAAATGCTATGGAACAACTTGTTACCACTCCCACAAGAGGGGAAAACATACTGGACCTGATCATCACCAACATGGAGTTATATGCTCCAGACCAGAAGTGTATCCCTCACTGGTAAGATCAGACCATAAACTAATCTCACTGGATATTCACATCCTGACCCCACCCCCTGCCCAGAAAACCACAGTGAAAAACTTCTCTAAAGCAAATTTCACACTCTTCAAAACCGAGGTGGAATCCTTCAAAGTCCCCGGGCCTGAGGAAAATATGGCCCAGACCGCAGAATCCTTTATAAACACATTCTATGAACATCTTCAGGAATGCATGGATCATACAATCCCAAATAATACCAACACCCAATCATCCAAAGGCAGACGTCCTGTCTGGTGGACCCCAGCCATAAACAAACTATCCAATAGAAGGAGGAAGCTACTACATGATAGAGCAAAATCCCAAAAAGGGAAGGCATCTCTGATCAGTGTTAGCAAAAAACTATGGGCACTCATAAAATCATCTAAGGCCAGCTTCAAGTGAAAAATTGCACAGGACACTAAGGATAATCACAAGGATTTATTTAGTTATGTTAGGACCTTGGGTGGGAATTCCCAGATATGCTCAGAATTAGTCCAAAATGACAAAAAATACACCAAACCCACAGACATTGCCAACATCCTAGCTGACTGGTTCAGCCCAAACTTCTCCCCCCCTCCCCACCAAAAGGGAAAATATCTATCCCAGCCAGAGTGCTGCCCCCCTGACATCTCAGATGCTCAGGTAAGAGCTGCCCTCTCCAAAGCAAAAAACACAACATCAATGGGACCAGATGGTGCCCCGGGCTGCGTCCTGCATGAACTCCAAGAAGAGCTAAACCCAAACATAAAACTACTGTTCAGTCTCAGCCTTATCACAGGATATGTACCCAAAGAGTGGCGTACAGCAACAGTGGTCCCTCTCCACAAAGGTGGTGCCTCAACAGATCCTGGAAACTATCGCCCCATAAGCCTGACTAGCTTGGTCTGCAAAGCTATGGAAAGGATCATCATGGACCTCATAAATAAAGATATTGGGGACCTACAGACACTGGATCCTACCCAGTTCGGTTTTGTTAGGGGCAGATCCTGCCTCTTAAACCTGGTCGATTTCTTTGAAACAGTCACCAAGGCCATTGACGAGGGGAAGGTGGTCCAGACAGCCTACCTGGACCTCACAAAAGCCTTCGATACAATACCCCACTCGGGCATTATAGATAAGCTCACCAGCTTAAATATAAACCCCTATGTCACTAGCTGGGTTGCAAACTGGCTCAAGGACAGAACCCACATGGTTAGAATTGCTGGAGCCATGTCAGACTCCAAATCAGTTACAAGTGGCGTCCCACAAGGCTCAGTCCTGGGACCTATCTTGTTCGGTATATATTTCTTGGAGGTACAGGCCAGCACGGAAGGACTGTGGCTGACCAAGTTCGCAGATGACTGCAAACTGGGTGCCATAATCGACTCTCCAGCCGACACAAGCATCCTCCAAAAGGGCCTCATAGAAACAGACAACTGGTGCCAGGGCCATGGCCTCAAGCTAAACGCCAAAAAGTGTATAGTCATCCCCTTTAGCAAAAACAAAGTGCCCACAAATTACCACATAGGTGGTAATACATTAAGTATGGAAGAAGTAATTAGGGACCTGGGGACCCAAGTTGATAGCAACCTCTCATTTGACAACCACATGGCCAAAGTGGTTAGAAAAACATTTTATATAGCCCACCTAATCATGAAGGGATTCACATCTAGATCAAGGGAGGTCATCATGCCTCTTTATTCATCCCTCATCAGGCCCATAATTGAGTACAATGCCCCTTTTGGGATGTACCTTACCAGACACCTGCAGCAACTGAAAAGACCCCAAAAGTACCTCACCAAGAGGATAAAATGGCTCAAACAGATGCCATATGCTGCCCGATTAAAGAAACTCCAGCTCTACTCAATGACATACTGCCTGCTCAGAGGCGATCTGTGCCTGACGTATAAAGCCATGTCCAACCCGGAATTAATGGACATGCTGCACCTCAGAAAATCCAAATCCCATCAAGCTACACGCTCGAGAGACTTGAACCTCAGCACTGAAATAAATAGGACATGCTGGAGGGACAGATTCATAACCCAGAGGCTCTCTTCACTATGGAATAAAATCCCAGTCCAGGTTAGGCAGAGTCCCTCATTGACTCTCTTCAAGAGGAATCTTGATGAGTAGATGGGGGATCGTAGGTTTACCCCGGGTATCACTTCTGTGTCACTGTTAGACAGAGGCACAATATACTAACCTCAAAAAAGGCCATAGCAAAATTAATTTAAAATGGGTGGCAAAAGCCAAACCCACTATGGCTAGACTTATAAATGCTCTAGGGCAGATAGCCTAGTATGAACCTATGAACCTATAAATTACCTCCACAGGTCTGTGAGGTAAGGAAATGTTTGTGACAGCTGTAAGAAGGCTTTACCAACACAATCTGTGTTCAACATATCCACTGTCCAATCCCAAGGCTGCAAATGACAGCAAAATAAGTACATACACCAAGCACTTTGTTCCAGTACATGTCCCTCAAATGTCACAATGTCACGGCTAATGCTGATAATAACCAGGGAGACAGATAGAAACCCTGGTGGAGTATGTCAGTACCACCCCCTTCCCAAGCACGAGTGCCAGGAACTCTTGTCAGTTTCACATATGTAACTATGAAGATGTGAATATGTGTAGAAACAGTCAGGTAGTGTTAACACATATTTCTTCAACAGGTCTGCCAGATAAGAAAATGCGTCTATGAGCTGTAACAAGGCTTAACCTATACGCTGTGAACAACAATCCCACTGTCCATCCCCAGGCCATAGATAGATATACAGTGAGATCAGCCATGGAGAGTAATGGGTAGAGTAATGATCTGTACAGTTGTTGAAAATTGAAGCCTAGACAGTTGTTAATTGACCTCTCTCTCTCTCTCTCTCTCTCTCTCCCCCACCCTATCTGCTCCAATACTTCAATAAAATGGGTATGTTCATCCCCAAACCTACTGTTGGGACATGTGTCCTATTGTTATACAAATATTGAACTGTTTGAATTTTAATGTTCCCTGTTCAAATGCTATCATCGTTGCCCTGTTGCTATCAATGTAACTTGCATGCTGTTACAATGCCTACTGTGGTTCCATATATGCATGTGTTCAGTTTGCTGTGCAACTGTTTCAATCCTGTTTCATGGGGTCAATCAGAACACATGCATGCTGTTATAACTAATTTTGAAATGTTTTGTTCTTGACTAACCACCATATTTTTTAAACTGAAACAACATAGTACATCTGGGAAGCAGATCCCTGCAGATCCACCTTTCTTGCCTCATCTGACCATGGCACCGGGCCCCAGCATGTCTGGGACCCAACCTGGGCCTTCCTCTTCCATTGGTCCTGCACCACCTTCAGATGGAACTACCACAGGGGATGGGGCTTGTCCCCCCTCGGGAGTGGCTGTGGAAAGGAGACCATCACCCGCAGTCAGGTCTGGGGATTGGTGCACAGTGTCCTCTGTTCAGAGTACTGTGATCAGCTGTGTCAGCTTGAGGGCTGCCTAGCACATCTTGATGGTCAGCCTGTCCCTCCTGTAAACCACATGTACACATATTGATGGTCTCCTAACACTTCGTTTAGCTCACTATGTTGATTCTTGATAAAAAATTAAATAAATAATAAGCGCAATTTTATATTTAAAATGTATTTTGGTCCAAACACATTAAGGACTTACATAAAAGTGGAAGTCTGAGTTATTGTGAATGATTAAGAGCACTTGGTTTTATGCAGTACCCTTTTCAGTGGTCTGGGAGGTGAGCTTGCTTGGATGTGTTGATCATATGGGGATAGCTGATTCTAGGGGTGTCTGGGGTTGCTGGGAAGTGCTTGAGAATCAACAGGTTTCCTTCGTGGAAATATCTGTGGAAATGGAAGGTGTGTTAAGTGGTTCACTGGCAGAGTGTCCACTGCATGGAACAGGCTGGTAAAATGGAACAGGACAAATATTGGTTTGAATATTTTAAGAACAGCCTGGAAGCACACTACATGAACTAGTGAATGGTATTCTGGCAAAACTGGATGGGCATTGTTGACCGTGCTTAAAGTACTGATATGTGTGTATGTAAGGATGTAAATATTCTTATAACAAATAAGAAACTAGATGGACTGTATAAATATGCTTGGAAGGAGCTAATGATAAGAATAAGCATTACAGCTTGTGATCTCTCAGATAACTAAGCAACAGCCAAATACAAAAAACACACGATAGTTATGTAATGTATGATTTTAGTAAATCTAGACATAAAATATATAATTGTCATATAAAACAAAGCAGTCTGCTGAATTTAGATATTAAAGACAGGATTTAATAACATGGGCTTGTGTATAGTAACACTACTGTCTTAACTTGTCTTAAATTACATACATACACTACATTGAACATCAAGGGGAAGCATAATGATTTTCTTATATAAGTAAATATGCATAACACATCATGTAATTGCTTTAACTTGAATTGTAGTTTTTGTAATTCATCTTGACCATATATGATACTTAAGCGATTACCAAGGTAAGTAATGTTTTATATATGACATCAAACTGACAAAGTTGTTCAATAGAAACAATAGAAGCCTGAACTTGAAATGTCACAGAATCTAACTATCATATTCTGAACAAATAGTATTAAATTGACAAAAGACACTCAGTTTAATAAAATGGGCTTGTGTATAATAACACTACTGTTTTAACTTGTCATAAATGACATACACTATATTGAACATTAAGGGGAAGCATGATGATTTTCTCATATAAGTGAATGTGCATAAAAATTGATATAATTGCTTTAACTTGAATTGTGGTTCTGTAACCCATCTTGACCATACATAATACTTAAGCTGTTACCAAGGTAACAAATGTTTTATACATGCCATCAAACTGACAAAGTTGTTCAAGGGAAATAATAGAAGCCTGAACTAGGAATGTCATAGATTGTAACAATCACATTCTGAACAAATAGTATTAAATTGACAATAATCACTCAGTTTAACCTTTAATACAAAATATAATGTTGCCATTTAAATCTAAAAACTTTCGGTATACGCCATAACATGGCAATTTATGAATATGGAAAGGGAACTTGTAATCATTAATCACAATAAGGGAAATTATTATTTTTAACCTATAATTTCCCTCATTTTATAATAAGAAATGACAGATATGAGCATCCTTATATGTATGAAATGGGGGGAAGAGGGGTGCACTGATAATTAAAATGCACTAACTTTCATCAATGTTCACATAAAATAAAGTTGATGCTTTAAGTAAGTTAGCAACAAACAAAGTCATTACTTAAATGCTGGCAAACAATGAAATATAACTTCTGATATATCCAGTAAAATTACATATTAATATTACTATCATCTATTTATATTATGTAATAAGTTTTGAAAGACTTCAATAAGGGTGAATATGTTAAATACCTGTGTGCTATAATCTTTTACTGAGGTTTTATACATGATACATCCTACTTTACTATGATTGAATTGCTTGCCATCTATCTTTCATGTAAATATTAATTGCTTATGCAATAAGTAGACATCTATATTGTATTAGAATTCTGTCGAATCTACAATAAGAGTATGGGCCGGATTCACAAAGGCTTGCATGGAGTCTAAGAGTAGAGTAAGACACCAGACAGCCAATATGTCTGCCGAGCGATCCAGGAACAGCCAGCAGGGGCGTGCATGAGAGCTCCTAAAACGACTCTTGCACGGACAGTGTTAGGTTATGCAAATTACCTCATTTGCTGCTGAAAGCTATGCAAATGAGGTAAATTTGCAATCCAGGAAATACTAACCTGTCCGAGTAAGAGGAGAATTATTTTCAGAAATGTACTCCGTTGGTAACTGAGTACTGTTCTGCAAATAGCAAAACGGAGCAATGACAGCTCCAAATAAAGGATGCATCCAGTTGAGGAAGCATGCCAATGGCCAACTATAAGGCCATTGACATTTATATGTGTTGCAAAATAATAAAAAATAATTTTTTCCCCCGATCTCCAATGTTTAAACGTAGTGCAGTGCCGCACAAACGTGCGGCACTCTAAAAAACAGAAAAAAAATAAATAAAAGCCAAAAATAGGCATTTTATTAAAAATATCCATCTGCCATGCAGGTGAATGGCAGGCTGAAGACAACATGGCTACTGAGTAGTGGTTGCTAAGGGGGAAAGCTCAGTCTGAGAGATGTAACCAAGCATTAGTAGGCAATCCTATGCAAATGAGTATAAGGATAGTGAATCCCAATTTTCCCTGCCATGTGAACCATGTCCCTAGAGTGTAAGAGTAGGATTAGGGGAGTAACAGAGTAGAAGATAGGTGACATCATGAGGGAGTATGTATCAAAGACTGTAAGCTTATTGGAGCAGAGTGGCATGTGTTTGCTGTGAGTTACTCAGGACTGGAAGTGGCATGTCTACAGTTGTCTGAACTGAAACCCAGAAACCGAAGGTGTACGCCGCGGCTACCACCAAAGTTTCTTGCAAAGATGCTTACACTGTGTGCGTGCGTGTGTGTGCCTGTAAACCCATCTAAGCCTGTGTGTGCCCGTGTAAGCCTGTGTAAGGCTGTCTAAGCCTGTGTGCACAGATGTGCACCCGCCTAAGCCTGTGTAAGCCTGTGTAAGGCTGTGTGCACGCATGTGCACGTGTTTGCGCTTGTTTGCGTGGTGCTGTCCCCTGTGGAAACAGAAAGGGAAAAGGAAGGAAAAGTAGTAGTAAGAAATTAACCAAGGATAACTAGCAGAGCTGCCAGGTGAAATCTATCAGAATCAGCCAATTACACAGGTAGTACACTAGCCCAGACCAGCCCAGCACTTAAAACTCTGCAAACAATATTCCCCCATGTTTATTCAGAAAACTACAACACTGCAATATACAAAGAGAAGTGAAAACTTAAAAAGCTTAACTGAGACAAAAAAATGTTAGGGGCTGCCATTACTATTATAAGGCAACATGTGCAAGATGCTGAGGGTGGTACCATTGTGAATGTTGCTGAGCAACCCACAGTGAGGAGACGGAAAAGAGTGTACAGACCCAGGGTAACCTACCAGGGGCTACATGAGCTGGAGATAGTAGAGTGCTATAGGATGGACAGAGAGCTCCTGCAGCAAATTGTTGAGCTATGCAGGTCACACCTCACACACAGAACCAACAGAGGGGAACCCATCCCAGTGGAAACCAAGGTATGTGTTGGCCTAAGAATACTAGCAACAGGTACCTTCCAGAGACCAACTGGTGATATGATGGGGATTTCACAGGCATCAGCATCCAGGGTACTGCACCAGTTCATGAATGCCATGTCAGCACATGTCGGTGATCATGTATATTTCCCCAATTCCCATGAGGTAATGGCCAGCAATATGCGTCTCTTCCAGGAAATAGCGGAATACCCTGAGGTAGTGGGTGCAATAGACTGCACACACATACACATCAAAGCACCAGCCGATGAGCGAGGTAGGGCCTACATCAACTGCAAGGGCTTCCACTCCATCAACTGCCAGGTCGTGTGCAATGCCCATGGCATAATACTGAATGTGTGAGCTGGCTGCCCTGGAAGCTACCATGATTCCCATATCTGGCATCTGACGCAGCTGTACCAGACATTTGCCAATGGGGACATCCCTGATGGTCACCTAGTGGGGGATGCTGGATATGCACTGGAGCCGTGGCTGATGACACCCATCAGAAATGCACACACACCTGAACAAGAACTCCATAATGAGCCACACGCACAAACACAATATGTAATCGAGCGTGTGTTTGGGATGCTCAAGTCATGGTTCCGGTGCCTGGACACATCTGGTGGAGCCTTGCAGTACTCACCAACTACATGTACCCAAATTGTCATGGTATGTGCCATGCTACACAATATGATCCTGCGAAAACAGCTGCAGCAGGAGCAGCATGGGGCAGGGCCAAACAGCCCCCCACCATTGCCAAGGCATGCACAGGCAAAGCGTGACTCAGAGGAGGAACAACCTGAGCCTGCCCCAGTAGGCAGAAGGAGGCGTGCCCTGTATGCCTTGGCTTTGGGAAAGAGGCAATGCATAGCACATACACTGGCTCAGTAGGAACCCTGGAAATGATACCTCTCTCTTACTCGCACATAAAATAAAAGGGATGCCTAACTTGACACTACCTGTTTCCAAATATGTATAGGGAGTGTAGTATGTGCATCCGACATAGGCAGCCCTGCAGCACCACTGGAGGCATAATTGCCATGGTTTAAGCAATAAAAAGCAGAGCTAAGCAGCATTTACCAATATTTAGTATATGTAAACAAAATTGCTCGTGCTAACTAGCGCAATGTTCAGCAACGTTGAGCAATGTTGGGCAAGGTCGGGCAAAGTCATGCAAAGTTGAGCAAAGTCAGGTAAACATGTTCATATTTGCTTTACTGTTCCTTAAGCAGTCTGGTCTGCCCAGCATGAAAATAAAAAGCAGTGACAGGGCTTGAACCCAGGACACTGTGCACTATAGTCACAGTACTGATCAACTAAGCCATGATAGCATTTCAGTTGCACACAGCAGGACAATTGAACACTAATGCAAACACAAAGAAATGTTGTATCATGTCCCTAAAGAGGCATATGAGTAACCTCCCCCACAGGCCTATGCAGACAGAGAACATCAGGCCAGGCAGTGTGATGTGGGGTGTGTAGGCTATGAAGTCACAATCTAATATACGTGACATTGGATGCTAGGATCTGTAGCACAGTAGTATGCCTTAAGCCAGTACGATAGGCAACAGTACAGACTGAAATGGTGTACCGTACATAGCAGTGCAGGCATAGCAAATGTGTATAAGTGTCAGGTGAAACCCACATCTTATGTACACTCACAGTAACAATCAGGTGTGCCCCCGGGTAGAAATGTACAAAGAATAGCTGTCCCCCCTGTATGTAGAAATATTGATAAGTCTATGCAAAGTGTCTCATGGAAGCCCTGCAGGCACAGCATGATCCCTGTTGATCTATGACACAAAGGTGAGCCCTGGTGTAAAAATACAACTTGATTTTCCATACACATATAGTATAAATGTCTATAACGGGCATGCTCACACACTCCAACAAATCTAGTGGATTTCGTTCAGCATCACATTGAAAGGTCATACTGGGCATGCTCACACACTTAAAGAAATGAATCAAATGTCAGGCAGCAACATACTGAAAGGTCATACTGGGCATGCTAACACACACAGGCTAAATACGGATGTGATAATAAGGGATCTATGGACAAATGTGGATAGTCATCTCTACTTCCAGAAACACATTCACAAAGTGGTCAGAAAACCATGCTATGTGTTCACACAAACTGCCAACGTATGTGCATGTAGGTCAAAGGAGGTTCCCACTACTCAGCAGTCATCAGACCCATCAGAGAGTACCACAACACACTTGCGATGAATCTGACTAGGCACGTTCAGCAGCCAGAAAGACCACTGAAGTACCTTAACAAGAGTTTTACTGGCCTCAAATAGTTGCCCCATGCAACAAGACTGAATGTAACCCGATCTGTACTCTGTTGCATACTGTCTACTCAGGAGATCACTGCCCAACAGACAGGTCCTTGTCATGGCCACACTCAGATCTGTTCTGAGTTACAGCTCAATGGCACTAAATATACAGACCCAACTGATATTGCCAACGTCCTGGCTGATAGGATCAGTGTTAACTTTACCCCCCTCTCACCCATGACAGAGCACATCTCTATAATGGAAGACTGCAAAGTTGCTGTCATCAAAGCTGCACAGGTAAAAAAACACTCTCCAAAGCCAGTATCACAGCAGCCCCGGGACAAGATAACTTCCCAAGCTGTGTAGTATCTACTTCCCTGAAATAAACTTTAACAAGGAAGGTCTGTGGCTACTGAAATTTCCAGAGGACTGCAAACTAGGAGCCATAATGTTTAACACTAAAGATGTGAACATCCTACAAAAGGGCCTGACTGAAACAGATAGCTGTTGTCAAAGCCATGGGCTCTAACTCAATGCCAAAAGGTGCATTGTCATCCCCTTTGTTAAAAACTCTGTAGCCAAGAACTACAACATAGGTGGTAGTATACTTCACACTGAAAGTGTGACAAGAGACCTTGGGTCACAGGTGGACAGTGGACACAACTGTGAGAATCACATTCCCACAGTAGTCAGGAACCACTCCTATGTGCCACACCTCATCACAGAATGTGTCTCATGCAGAATAGAAGAGGACAGCTCCTTGTGGTGTCCTGCAGAGTTCTACAAGCAGCAGAGAGTGAAAGAGTGACTTTCCTTGATTTATAAGTATTTTTTTTCTGGCTTTCTTTTTGACTACTGTATCTCGACTACATTTCACCTAAAAACCCTTGAAACCAGCTCTGCATATTGTTTATACTGTATTTGTGTTGCTTCTAAACTGTTTGCACTTTAAAAGTTAGTTTTTGTTTAATTTAACTGTTAGGCTAAAACACTCAAGTGCGCTAGCCATTTTAAAGCATTTACTGTTTGTTACTGTATCTTTTTCTTCTGTCTCTGAAAAAAAGAAAAAAATATATATATATATCCTTGTTTTCCAACCTTACTGAACTAGAATAGTCCAGTCTTCAGATTTTGCTGATCTCTGGGCTTTGTCATAGTTCGTATGCTATCCATATCCTTATTTGGAAAAGAGGAAGCTTCTTTGTTCACCAGTGTGAGTGGGGAGCACTGAGCAACCTATTTGTCCCTAGAGGAGTGGCTCCAGCCCAGCAACTTGTAGTTTATTGGCCATTTTGGGTTAATTCCTAGCTCTTTTAAATCCCCTGCTATAAAGCCCGCTTTTGCATGCTTTTGTGCTTGTATACGACTCAGCACAGCTCCTCGTGGTGTCCTGCAGAGTTCTACAAGCAGCAGAGAGTGAAAGAGTGACTTTCCTTGATTTATAAGTACTTTTTTCTGGTTTTCTTTTTGACTACTGTATCTCGACTGCATTTCACCTAAAAACCCTTGAAATCAGCTCTGCATATTGTTTATACTGTATTTGTGTTGCTTCTAAACTGTTTGCACTTTAAAAGTTATTTAAGGTTTAATTTAACTGTTAGGCTAACACACTCAAGTGCGCTAGCCGTTTTAAAGCATTTACTGTTTGTTACTGTATCTTATTCTTCTGTCTCTGAAAAAAAGAAAAAAAAAAATCCTTGTTTTCCCACCTTACTGAACTAGAATAGTCCAGTCTTCAGATTTTGCTGATCTCTGGACTTTGTCATAGTTCCTGCGCTATCCATATCCTTATTTGGAAAAGAGGAAGCTTCTTTGTTCACCAGTGGGAGTGGGGAGCACTGAGCAACCTATTTGTCCCTAGAGGAGTGGTTCCAACCCAGCAACTTGTAGTTTATTGGCCATTTTGGGTCAATTCCTAGCTCTTTTCAACCCCCTGCTATAAAGCCCACTTTTGCGTGCTTTTGTGCTTGTATACGACTCAGCACAGCTCCTCGTGGTGTCCTGCAGAGTTCTACAAGCAGCAGAGAGTGAAAGAGTGACTTTCCTTGATTTATAAGTATTTTTTTCTGGCTTTCTTTTTGACTACTGTATCTCGACTGCATTTCACCTAAAAACCCTTGAAATCAGCACTGCATATTGTTTAGAATGTATTTGTGTTTCTTCTAAACTGTTTGCACTTTAAAAGTTATTTAAGGTTTAATTTAACTGTTAGGCTAACACACTCAAGTGCGCTAGCCGTTTTAAAGCATTTACTGTTTGTTACTGTATCTTATTCTTCTGTCTCTGAAAAAAAGAAAAAAAAAAAATCCTTGTTTTCCCACCTTACTGAACTAGAATAGTCCAGTCTTCAGATTTTGCTGATCTCTGGGCTTTGTCATAGTTCCTGCACTATCCATATCCTTATTTGGAAAAGAGGAAGCTTCTTTGTTCACCAGTGGGAGTGGGGAGCACTGAGCAACCTATTTGTCCCTAGAAGAGTGGTTCCAGCCCAGCAACTTATAGTTTATTGGCCATTTTGGGTCAATTCCTAGCTCTTTTCAACCCCCTGCTATAAATCCTGCTTCTGCGTGCTTTGGTACTTGTATACGACTCAACACGGCTCCTCGTGGTGTCCTGCAGAGTTCTACAATCAGCAGAGAGTGAAAGAGTGACTTTCCTTGATTTATAACTATTTTTTCCTGGGGGGTTTTTTGACTACTGTATCTCGACTGCATTTCACCTAAAAACCCTTGAAAACAGCTCTGAATATTGTTTGTACTGTATTTGTGTTGCTTCTAAACTGTTTGCACTTTAAAAGTTAGTTTTTGTTTAATTTAACTGTTAGGCTAACACACTCAAGTGTGCTAGCCATTTTAAAGCATTTACTGTTTGTTACTGTATCTTTTTCTTCTGTCTCTGAAAAAAAGAAAAAAAAAAAAAAATCCTTGTTTTCCCGCCTTACTGACCTAGAATAGTCCAGTCTTCAGATTTTGCTGATCTCTGGGCTTTGTCATAGTTCCTGTGCTATCCATATCCTTATTTGGAAAAGAGGAAGCTTCTTTGTTCACCAGTGGGAGTGGGGAGCACTGAGCAACCTATTTGTCCCTAGAGGAGTGGTTCCAGCCCAGCAACTTGTAGTTTATTGGCCATTTTGGGTCAATTCCTAGCTCTTTTCAACCCCCTGCTATAAAGCCCACTTTTGCGTGCTTTTGTGCTTGTATACAACTCAGCACAGCTCCTCGTGGTGTCCTGCAGAGTTCTACAAGCAGCAGAGAGTGAAACAGTGACTTTCCTTGATTTATAAGTATTTTTTTCTGGTTTTCTTTTTAACTACTGTATCTCGAATGCATTTCACCTAAATACCCTTGAAATCAGCTCTGCATATTGTTTATCCTGTATTTGTGTTGCTTCTAAACTGTTTGCACTTTAAAAGTTAGTTTTTGTTTAATTTAACTGTTAGGCTAACACACTCAAGTGCGCTAGCCATTTTAAAGCATTTACTGTTTGTTACTGTATCTTTTTCTTCTGTCTCTGAAAAAAAGAAAAAAAATCCTTGTTTTCCCGCCTTACTGAACTAGAATAGTCCATTCTTCAGATTTTGCTGATCTCTGGGCTTTGTCATAGTTCCTGTTCTATCCATATCCTTATTTGGAAAAGAGGAAGCTTCTTTGTTCACCAGTGGGAGTGGGGAGCACTGAGCAACCTATTTGTCCTAAGAGGAGTGGTTTCAGCCCAGCAACTTGTAGTTTATTGTTCATTTTGGGTCAATTCCTAGCTCTTTTAAACCCCCTGCTATAAAGCCCGCTTTTGCATGCTTTTGTGCTTGTATACGACTCAGCACAGCTCCTCGTGGTGTCCTGCAGAGTTCTACAAGCATCAGAGAGTGAAAGAGTGACTTGCCTTGTTTATAAGTATTTTTTTCTGGCTTTCTTTTTGACTACTGTATCTCGACTGCATTTCGCCTAAAAACCCTTGAAATCAGCTCTGCATATTGTTTATACTGTATTTGTGTTGCTTCTAAACTGTTTGCACTTTAAAAGTTAGTTTTTGTTTAATTTAACTGTTAGGCTAACACACTCAAGTGCACTAGCCATTTTAAAGTATTTACTGTTTGTTACTGTATCTTTTTTTTCTGTCTCTGAAAAAAAGAAAAAAAAAACAAAAAAAAATCCTTGTTTTCCCAACTTACTGAACTAGAATAGTCCAGTCTTCAGATTTTGCCGATCTCTGGGCTTTGTCATAGTTCCTGCGCTATCCATAGCCTTATTTGGAAAAGAGGAAGCTTCTTTGTTCACCAGTGGGAGTGGGGAGCACTGAGCAACCTATTTGTCCCTAGAGGAGTGGTTCCAGCCCAGCAACTTGTAGTTTATTGGCCATTTTGGGTCAATTCCTAGCTCTTTTCAACCCCCTGCTATAAAGCCCGCTTTTGCATGCTTTTGTGCTTGTATACAACTCAGCACAGCTCCTCGTGGTGTCCTGCAGAGTTCTACAAGCAGCAGAGAGTGAAAGAGTGACTTGCCTTGATTTATAAGTATTTTTTTCTGGCTTTCTTTTTGACTACTGTATCTCGACTGCATTTCGCCTAAAACCCTTGAAATCAGCTCTGCATATTGTTTATACTGTATTTGTGTTGCTTCTAAACTGTTTGCACTTTAAAAGTTAGTTTTTGTTTAATTTAACTGTTAGGCTAACACACTCAAGTGTGCTAGCCATTTTAAAGCATTTACTGTTTGTTACTGTATCTTTTTCTTCTGTCTCTGAAAAAAAAAAAAAAATCCTTGTTTTCCCGCCTTACTGAAATAGAATAGTCCAGTCTTCAGATTTTGCTGATCTCTGGGCTTTGTCATAGTTCGTGTGCTATCCATATCCTTATTTGGAAAAGAGGAAGCTTCTTTGTTCACCAGTGGGAGTGGGGAGCACTGAGCAACCTATTTGTCCCTAGAGGAGTGGTTCCAGCCCAGCAACTTGTAGTTTATTTGCCATTTTGGGTCAATTCATAGCTCTTTTCAACCCCCTGCTATAAAGCCCGCTTTTGCATGCTTTTGTGCTTGTATACGACTCAGCACAGCTCCTCGTGGTGTCCTGCAGAGTTCTTCAAGCAGCAGAGAGTGAAACAGTGACTTTTCTTGATTTATAAGTATTTTTTTCTGGCCTTTTTTTTGACTACTGTATCTCGACTGCATTTTGCCTAAAAACCCTTGAAATCAGCTCTGCATATTGTTTATACTGTATTTGTGTTGCTTCTAAACTGTTTGCACTTTAAAAGTTAGTTTTTGTTTAATTTAACTGTTAGGCTAACACACTCAAGTGCGCTAGCCATTTTAAAGCATTTACTGTTTGTTGCTGTATCTTTTTCTTCTGTCTCTGAAAAAAAGAAAAAAAAAATCCTTGTTTTCCCGCCTTACTGAACTAGAATAGTCCAGTCTTCAGATTTTGCTGATCGCTGGGCTTTGTCATAGTTACTGTGCTATCCATATCCTTATTTGGAAAAGAGGAAGCTTCTTTGTTCACCAGTGGGAGTGGGGAGCACTGAGCAACCTGTTTGTCCCTAGAGGAGTGGTTCCAGCCCAGCAACTTGTAGTTTATTGGACATTTTGTGTCAATTCCTAGCTTTTTTCAACCCCCTGCTATAAAGCCCACTTTTGCACTCTTTTGCACTTGTATACGACTCAGCACAGCTCCTCGTGGTGTCCTGCAGAGTTCTACAAGCAGCAGAGAGTGAAAGAGTGACTTTCCTTGATTTATAATTATTTTTTTCTGGTTTTCTTTTTGACTACTGTATCTCGACTGCATTTCGCCTAAAAACCCGTGAAATCAGCTCTGCATATTGTTTATACTGTATTTGTGTTGCTTCTAAACTGTTTGCACTTTAAAAGTTGGTTTTTGTTTAATTTAACTGTTAGGCTAACACACTCAAGTGCGCTAGCCGTTTTAAAGAATTTACTGTTTGTTACTGTATCTTATTCTTCTGTCTCTGAAAAAAAGAAAAAAAAAAGAAAAAAGTCCTTGTTTTCCCGCCTTACTGAACTAGAATAGTCCAGTCTTCAGATTTTGCTGATCTCTGGGCTTTGTCATAGTTACTGTGCTATCCATATCCTTATTTGGAAAAGAGGAATCTTCTTTGTTCACCAGTGGGAGTGGGGAGCACTGAGCAACCTATTTGTCCCTAGAGGAGTGGTTCCAGCCCAGCAACTTGTAGTTTATTGGCCATTTTGGGTCATTTCCTAGCTCTTTTCAACCCCCCTGCTATAAAGCCCGCTTTTGTGCGAATTTGCGTGAAGTTGCTCATAGAGCAGCATCGGGCAGCGGCGGTTAATCAAGTTTGAACTATTTCTGGCTCCGCAAAGTCTGCTCTACAATTTTTCCCTTAAAGCTGCTCTACTTGCAATCGAAACAGTCTATTCTCTATCTGAAAAGCCCAGCACTTGCTCCTAAAGCATTTTTATACAGGTAAAGCACTCTTAAACAAAAAGAAAGTACTTCATTCACCTAAATCCCCTTGAGTACCCATTTCCCTATAGGTCCTCTCTGACTCAGTTACACAGCAATCCTTTACACTATTCTAGCATGTCGAAGGGTCAGTTGCTGGCGTCCTCTCCTGTTCAGCTGGTGAATCTGGGAATCTTGAGGCAATGTTACAATTGCCTCATGTACACAGACAACCCTCTCCTCCTCCCAACAAATACAAATATATGTCAGAGATGCAACTATATAGCCAAACTGGAGGCTGAGCTCCCTCAACTCAGTACTGGCAAAGCCAGTCAGGAGGAGAAGGTAACCACGCACACCACAAACCCAGTCTCACATAGACCTATCTCAACTGCAAACCAAACACATAAACATACAAAAACATACTCGGAGGCTCTTATTAAAAATCTACCAAAATAACAGAGGCCTCCAAAGCAGACACCCAAGCGACCACTACCTCAAGACATAGCACATGCAACACATAGTTCACAAAGTCAGTGCGCTAAACAGTCACAGCCCTTAAGGCCAAACAACATGCCAGATACACTTGTAATAGGTGACTCCATAGTCAGACACACTGACGTCCCGCTCACCAGACTGAACAAGGAAAGGGTTACAGTAAGCTGCCTGTCGGGCGCTAGAATCCACCACATAACACAAGCACTCAGATCACACCAAAGCAAATACAAATATGACTCAGTCATTGTCCATGCCGGTGTGAATGACCTGAGACGTACCTCCCTGTACTACATGAAAAGAGACATAGAGGAGTTCTCTGATTATGTAGCGCAGGCCAGTATGACCCTGACCCTGAGCAGCATCTTACCCTCACCAAGAATGATGCCACAGTACAAAGACAAAATGATCAGTTTAACAATTGGCTTAATTACTGGTGTCATTCTAAGGGGATCCAATGTCTGTCTGCTTGGGATGACATGCTTGACAAGCCATGCTGCTTCGCAAGGGATGGCTTGCACCTGTCACCCCTGGAATTCTGGATATTGGCCAAGGCTCTTGCCACCCCCATAGTGCCTTTTTTAGACAAGGCTCAAAAGACAAACCCACCTCCCTAGAAAACACAAGTGAAAAAAACTAAGGGTAATGCTGCTCAATGCTAGAAGTCTAAACCTCAAGATGCACACTCTCGAAGCCCTCCTCAGTATGGAGAACATTGATGTCTGTGCAGTGACTGAAACCTGGTTCAAGGCTCCTGAGATCACCCCAGCACTACCAGGTTTTACCTCATATCATGCTTTCTGGCCCCAAAACTTGGACCAAACCACAAAAGGAGGGGGAGTATCCATATTCATCAAAGATACCCACACCTCCAGG
The DNA here is from genome assembly GCF_019279795.1 of Protopterus annectens. NCBI lineage: Eukaryota > Metazoa > Chordata > Ceratodontiformes > Protopteridae > Protopterus > Protopterus annectens. Next base: position 1,673,705,546 of record NC_056743.1, read on the forward strand.
TTAGTGGCAATGCACGAATCATCGGAGACCATCCAGGTGCAACTAACCATAGGCAAAACTGCCCTACAGTTTGTAGCATGCTACAGACCACCCTCTCAAACTCAGGAACCCCACTCAGCCTTCCTGAAGACACTGGAGAGTATGAATGTCTCTCCAAATACCATCATATTGGGAGACTTCAACTACCCAAACATAGACTGGGAACATTACTCAAGCCCCAACACCCTAGCCCAAAGGTTCCTGGAATTCATAAACTCAAATGCGATGGAACAACTAGTCACCATTCCCACAAGAGGAGATAATATACTAGACCTGATCATCACAAACATGGGGACAAAATGCTCCACACCGAAGTATACCCTCATTGGTGAGATCAGACCATAAATTAATCTCACTGGAAATCCACATCCCACCCACACCCCCTGCACAAAAGACCACAGTGAAGAACTTCTCAAAAGCCAACTTTACACTTCTTAAGACTGAAGTGGTATCCTTCAAGGCCCCTGGGCCAATGGAAACCACAACCCACACCGCTGAATCATTTATAAATGCCTTCTCGGGCACCTTCAAGAATGCATGGATCATGCAATCCCTAATAAAACCAAGACCCATTCCCCCAAAGGCAGGTGCCCTGTCTGGTGGACCCCAGCCATTAAGAAACTTTACAACAGGAGGAGGAAGCTACTACATGACAAAGCAAAATCCCTAAAAGGGAAGGCATCTCTGATCAGTACTAGCAAAAAACTACGATCACTCATAAAATCATCCAAGGCCAACTTTGAGAGAAAAATCGCAAAAGACACAAAAGACAATCACAAGGCCTTCTTTAACTATGTTAGAAACCTGGGTGGAAACTCCCAGATATGCTCAGAGTTAGTCCAAAATGACACAAAATACACTGAACCCACAGACATTGCCAACATTCTGGCAGACAGGTTCAGTGCAAATTTCTCCATCCCCTCCCCCCAAAAGGAGAAATATCTATCCCAGCAGAGTGTAGCCTCCCTAACATCTCAGATGCCCAGGTGAGAGCCGCCCTCTCCAAAGCTAAAAACACAGCATCAATGGGACCGGACGGTGTCCCGGGCTGTGTGCTACATGAACTCCAAGAGGAACTAAACCCACACATAAGGCTGCTGTTTAATCTTAGCCCTACTACAGGATACGTACCCAAAGAGTGGCGTACAGCAACAGTGGTCCCACTCCACCAAAGGTGGTGCTTCTACAGACCCTGGAAATTAACACCCCATAAGCTTGACGAGCCTGGTCTGCAAAGCTATGGAAAGGATCATTATGGAACTCATAAACAAAGACATTGGGGACCTACAGACATTGGATCCTACCCAATTTGGCTTTGTCAAGGGCAGATCTTGCCTTTTGAACTTGGTCGACTTTTTTGAAACAGTCACTAAGGCCATTGATGAGGGTAAGGCAGTTCACACAGCCTATCTGGACCTTGCAAAAGCCTTTGACACAATACCCCACTCGGGCATCATAGACAAACTCACCAGCTTAAATGTAAACCCATATTCACAAGATGGGTTGCAAACTGGCTCAAGGACAGAACCCACAAGGTCAGAATTGCTGGAGCCATGTCAGACTCTAAGCCAGTCACAAGTGGTGTCCCACAGGGCTCAGTCCTGGGACCCCTCTTGTTCGGCATTTATTTTTACGAGGTGCAAGCAAACATAGGAGGATTGTGGCTGACAAAGTTCGCAGATGACTGCAAACTGGGCGCCATAATTGATACTCCAGCGGACACAAGCATCCTTCAGAGAGGCCTCATAGAAATGGATAATTGGTGCCAGAGCCATGACCTTAAACTGAATGCCAAAAAATGTATAGTCATACCCTTTGGGAAAAACAAGGTACCCAGAAATTACCACATAGGTGGTAATCCATTAAGTACGGAAGAGGTAATCAGGGACCTAGAGACCCAAGTTGACAGTAACCTCTGATTTGACACTCACATTGCCAAAGTGGTTAGGAAGACCTTCTATATTGCCCACCTTATCATGAAGGGATTCACATCTAGATCAAGAGAGGTCATTGTGCCCCTGTAGTCTTCTCTTATTAGGCCCATGATTGAGTACAATGCCCCATTTGGGATGTATCTTACCCGACATCTGCAGTAGTTGGAAAGACCCCAAAAGTTCCTCACCAAGAGGATATAGGGTCTCAAACATATGTCATATGCTGCCCGGCTGAAGAAACTCCAGCTCTATTCAGTCGCATACTGCCTACTCAGAGGTGATCTATGCCTGACGTACAAGGCCATGTCCAATTCGGAATTAATGGACATGCTCCACCTCAGAAAATCCAAATCCATCATAGCCAAGAGAGCAAGAGATTTGAACCTCAACACAGAAATAAATAGGACGTGCTGGAGGGACAGATTCATAACCCAGAGGCTCCCTACACTCTGGAACAGAATCCCAGTCCATGTTAGGCAGAGCCCCTCACTAACTCTCTTCAAGAGAAATCTTGACGAGTGGATGGGAGATCATAGGTTTACCCCGGGGGTCATCTCTGTGTCACTACTAGACAGAGGCACAGTAAACCAAACCCTAAATGGGCTTAGTATTCTCATCCTAAGGGGTGGTGAAAGCCACACACACTCTGGCTAGGCTTATAAATGCCCTTGGCAGATAGCCTAGTATGAACCTATGAACCTATGAACATTGTTCCCTTCTACTCATCACTCACTAGAACTATAATAGAGTACAACGACACTTTTGCTATGTACCTCACAAGACAACTACAACAACTGGAAAGCCTGCAGCAATACCTCACAAAGAGCATTAGCAGCTTGAAATACATGCCATACACAGACCGTCTCAAAATGCTCCATCCGTACTCCCTTGCATATCGCCTACTCAGAGGTATTCACTGCCTAAAATACAAAGCTATGTCAAACACAGAGCTGTTGGGCATGCTCCACGTTAAACACTCACAATCCCTCTGACCTTCAGACCCAAAACCATGAGTGAAATACAAAAGGAAGGGATGTACCCATTTACCTTATGGATACCCACACCTTCAGGTTAGTGGCACAGCATGAGGCCTTGGAGACAATGCAAGAGCAACTAACATTGGCCAAAGCTGCTCATCAGATTGTAGCCTGCTACAGATCATGTACCTTGTCTCAGGAACCTCACTCAGTATTCCTGAGAACAGTGGAAAATATAAAGGTCCTATCAAACACCATTATATGAGGAGATTACAACTACCCAAACATTGAGTGGGAGAATTACTCGTGTACAACTTCCTTTGCCCAATGTTTCCTAGAATTTAAAAACTCTAACACCCTGGAACAGCTGGTCACCATGCCCACTAGAGGTGACAACATACTGGACATGATCATCACCAACGTGGGGTAACAGTGTTCCACAACAGAGATAAATCCCTCACTGGTAATATCAGATCATAAAGTAATCACACTGGACATTCACATCCCACCCCCACCCCCCCACCCAGTCAATGAAACCACTGTGAAGACATTTTCAAAAGCAAACTGCACACTTCCCAAGACCAAAGTAGAATGCTCAGAGTTGCGGGTGCCATGTCCGACTCTAAGCCAGTCACAAATGGCATCCCACAGGTCTTGGTCCTGGGATCACACCTGTTCAGTAGATACTGCTCAGAGGTACAGGCAAGCATGGGAGGTGTATGGCTGAACAGGTTTGCAGATTTGCAGGTTTGCAGGTTTGCAGATGACTGCTAAATGTGGTCCATAATCAACTCTACGTCTGACACAGACATCCTCCAGAAGTGTCTTACAGAGACTGATACCAGGTGTCAAAACAATGTCCTCAAGCTGAATGCCAAAGAATGCATAGTCACACCCTTTGGGTAAAACAAAGTGCACACAAATTACCACATAGGTGGTAATCCTGTATGTACAGAGAAAGTCATTATGGCCCTGGGGACAGAGGTAGATAGTAAACTCCCCTTTGATGATCACATGGCCAAAGTGTTTAGACATTCCTTCTATGTAGCCCACCTAATGTCACCTAATGTAGCCCACTTTGTATAGTCTGGTGATATCATCATCCTACAAATATACCTGTTGAAAAAAAAATCACAGTAATGTTTATATCACGTTGTGTAAATGCGTACTCCTGTAGTATCATAAAGTAATTAGTTAGGGGTTTGAATCCTGCACTTGATGTGTGTGTTTGCGCGTGGTCAGCTTGGGAAAGTGCAACCTTTTTGGAAAGTAGTAGAACGCCTTAAAAGTGGCATACATATCTATGTCAAATCTGATGATGTCACCATCCTACAAATATACCTGTGGAAAAGAGAGCTTCCAGTAATGTGTATAGTGTGTTGTGTTAATGTTTATTCCTCTAGTATAATGAGATAGGGTTTTGAATCCTGCACTTGACACCTGTGTGTGTGTGATTAACTTGGAGAGGAGCAACCTTTTTGTAGAGTAGTAGAACACCTTAAAAGGGGTATACTTATCTTTGTCAAGTCTGATGGTGTCACCATCCTACAAATACAATACACCTGAAAAAAAAGGCCCAGTAAAATGTGCATAGCACATCGTGTTAATGTGTACTTCTCTAGTAGCATGAAGAAATTAAATAGGGGGTTGAATCCTGCACTTGACACCTGTTTGTGTGTAATTACCTTGGAGAGGAGCAACCTTTTTGTAGAGTAGTAGAACACCTTACAAGTGGTATACTTATATTTGTCAAGTCTGATGATGTCACCATCCTACAAATATACCTGTGGGAAAAAAAAGCATCCCAGTAATGTGTATAGCACATCATGTTAATGCATACTTCTCTAGTATCATGAAGTATTTAGATAGGTGTTTGAATCTTGCACTCGGACACCTGTGTTTGTGTGTAATTACCTTGGAGAAATGCAACCTTTTTGTAGAGTAGTAGAACACCTTACAAGTGGTATACTTATCTTTGTCAAGTCTGATGATGTCACCAGCCTACAAATACACCTGTGGAAAAGAGATGCCCCAGTAATGTGCATATCACGTTGTGTTAATGCATACTCCTCTAGTATCATGAAGTAGTTAGATAGGGATTTGAATCCTGCACTTGACAACTGTGTGTTTGTGTGTAATCACCTTGAAGAGGAGCAACCTTTTTGTAGAGTAGTAGAACACCTTAAAAGTGGTATACTTATCTTTGTCAAGTCTGATGATGTCACCATCCTACAAATATACCTGTGGCAAAAAAGACCTCCCAGTAATGTGTATAGCACAGTGTGTTATGCGTATTCTTCTAATATCATGCATTAGATAGGTAGAGGTTTGAATCCTGTACTTGATGAGTGTGTATGCTTTATGTGTGTGACACTGTCAGTCAATGTGTTGTGGATTTTGCTTTTACTACTGTATGACATATCAGTATGCATTGCACATGTGAGGTAGCTGTGTGGCAAATACATATACATACATGTTACCTCAATTATTGCATGTGTGTGTACCCTGCTTTCTCCAAGAACACAGCTGTTATCTTTGCCAGACTGTGCTGCTGCTTCCCAGACCTTAGGTCACATCTGTATGCTTGTGACAAGGCCAGCCACTGCTGTGATCCAAGGCCGAGGTCATCCGTGTCACACACAGTCATTACGGTTTCTATTGAATTGTGTGAGGGAAGGTTTATGGCCAAGGTTGATGTCAGACCTGTTCAAATGCAGCAAAGTCTGTCAATAATGACTATTCATTATAGGTGTACAACAACCTTTGTGGATATGCATGCAGACCTCTTATTGCTTATATGCTCCACCGAGGGATTTCAAAATACCTTAGGAAATGTGATTATCAAAGGAGAGATGATGTAACACTTGGTTGTATGTACACATCGGTACCTGTTCATCATGTTGGTGGCTGCTACCTATGTGGTACTGTGGGGATACTATGTTCCGTAAAGGTGGATGACTATGCTTAGTTTGGCTTATAGCTTTACAGCATGGGTTTGACAACAGGTATCTGTCTGTATGATACCCTTGTGGAGGATGTGTGTGTCATCTGAAGAATGCATTATAGGCCACAGTATGCATTACCAGACATGGACAGACATATCCCTACTGTGATTGCTTGTACCTAAGAGAGCTATTTGCTAAACAGGAGGGTCTCAGTAATGGGTGCAGGTGAATCCCACTGGTTACTGGCATAGTATAGTACCTGAAGGATCCAAATGTTGCTGTGTGTCCTACATATGTGTGTCAGTTGTCAATACATCATCTAATGATTGGTGATGGTCAGGTTGTTGAAGTTATGTATACTACCAGAATGCAAAACAATGACATATAGTAACAATATCACCCACAGCACAGTGTCAAACCATGTCATACACACATGTGTAGTCAGGTTCCGAAATGTGTGTAGTACAATGCATACTGGCCACCAACAGAAACTATGGAATGTTACTGTGTAACACAGGGCATGTCACCCTGCCCATGTGTCCACTATGTACGTACATGCAGACAGTGCACCTCACAAATGTGCACCTGCAAATCTGTGCTACACACATCCCACACATACTGTCCACTCTCTAACAGATGCTGCCAATACTACACACATCAGCCAAGTGGCACGTGGGCGGACAATACACTATTTTAACTAACACTGGTGTAAACAATACTACAATGACAATCATAGCTTTATGCATCATGCCTGCTCAGCTACACCTTCAAGCATATCATTACACTCTACTGCTGACAACATGGTACCATTGCTATACTGCTATAAAGTCGCCCTGTGCATCAGCACCATGGTAGCCTGTTCCTGCATCAGTGTTACAGATGACAGGAGGTGGCACAGGTTTCATCATATGCACAGTGTGTGTTGTTGGTTTGCCAGAGGCCCCTACAGTGAGCCATCCAATCGACATGTGTGTGTGTGTGTGTGTGTGTGTGTGTGTGTGTGTGTGTGTGTGTGTGTGTGTGTGTGTGTGTGTGTGTGAGGGGCAAGAGTACCGCTATGGGCCAATGTTGATGTAATGTGTGCAGGTATGTGTTAGCCCTAGGTGTCTGGTTTATGTGTGTGTGTCTGCATGCACACAGTTCTGCCATGTGGCTGCCATATACGAGTATTTGTGGGACAGCCACAGACTGTACCTGCCAGGCTTTACAGATCACCGTCTCTGGCCATGGATACGGTACCTGTGCCTGTCAGGAGTGCTACTGACATTATCAGGTACTAAGCCAGACTTGGTACTATCCCCAGAGGTAGATGGATGTACACTGGACCCAGGTCCCTGCTGGGACTGTCCAGAGCCATGTGCACATGGTCATCTAGGACGTTCTATGGACAGCCCACCCCCAACATTGCTGGGGCTGGTACTGGCACTACAGGAGCAGCTGTGACTTGATGGACATCCGCGGTGACTTCCAGCTGCTGATGTAGCTGGCATATGTCCACATCGATGACTCAACCATCTTGCACTGTCCTGACACATGGACATGACATTGCAGAGGACATCTAATGTCTCTCCCCAATGTCTATCAGTGACCTCAGTGTAATTACTGCTGGCACCTGATAGGTCATGGATACTGTCAATTACAGTGGTGTTATGTGCCCTCTGTGCCCTTAGTCCCTGCCTGGTGTACCGTTCTATACGTGCCTGTGCCTCCATGACAGCCTGGAACATGCGTGAGGTTGTAAGACCTGTGGCACGTCTGCCAGTGGCATGATGAGCAGCAATGCTCCGATGAGAACCCCTGGACATCTGCCTATGTGGTATCCTTCCAGACATCTGGGTATGGCTGCTGTGTTGGGATGCATGTGCCATGGATACCACACTGTCCTGGCCAATGCTGACTGTACGCTCCCTCAGCTAAGGGCATTGGTGATGGATGCATTGGCAGTATGACTGTGTGCATGGATGGGGTGGACACTTGTGTACTGTTGATTGGTGGCCCAAAGACAGACCCTGGCAAACATGCCTGTGCCGCAACACACCTATCATCATTATCACTATTTTGCTCTGTGACATTAGTTTCCCTGCTGCAGTGAACCAGCCCAAAGTCAGCTCCTGTGAGAGGAAGACAGGAAACGCACTTTACGACCTGTACATGACGTCGGCACACATGAACACATGCACACATGCACACATGAACACATGCACACATGCACACATGCACACAAATGCACTTCTCATTAAAACAGACACACACACACACACACACACACACACACACACACACACACACACACACACACACACCACCAGCAATCCAGAACATACTCAATAGCGGGTGATGGTGGGGTACAGTATCACAAGGCAAACAATTATATCACACATGTCAGCATGCAGGACGTGTGTTGCTCAACAGCATGCAGTGTGGGTGTAGACAGCCCTTGCTAATAACAGTATACATGGCTTTGATGCATGTGTGTTTTTGTTCAGTGATTGGCCTCACCCTGGAATGCAATGTGTACATGGACACAACATTGCTGTGCAAGTATTAAAAGCTCTGCAATGTCCTGTGCACCATCACTCACAGGTATACATACCATGGCTGGATGTGTATCTGTGTGTCACATAGATATCCATTTCTGATTAGAGTGTCTGTGTCTTTAGCAGATAATTGTGGACACAGGTTTAGCACATGCATGCTATGTATACACACAGGATGAGTGGTGCATGCATACCTGATGGAATACCATTGCTCAACCTAGCCATTGTACAGTGGTTATGGTGAGTGTAGGACATATTGCGGACATGCCAGTGCCAGCCATGACATGGCATGCTACAACACAACTGCAACATTAAACATCACACATACACAGTGTGTGTCATGTAACCTATACACCCAGTAGCATTACAAGACATATATGTGTCACTTTGTATAAATGGTGATTGCTATGCATATTGTGTATCAGTGCATATGTTTGCACACACACAACATTGAGGTTCATAGCAGTTAATGCTATGTGTAGTACTGTAGTCACTGTAACTGGATGGGGTGTAGTACCATGAGCCATCATCATGCAGCATCATGTGGTCATTCAAGGCTACTAATGTGTGCCAGACTGGCACGTACCATGCTGTACCGGAACTGATGTACCATGGCTACATTCATCATTTCACAGCTAGTTGTTACATGGGTTTGTATGGTGCCCAATAGGGGGCATTGCCTAACATGAATGTGTTACGTGTTGAAGAGTGTCACACAGCCACATGAGAGGCATCTACTCCTCAGGTATGTTATGTATGCTGTGTGGATGACATTTGGGATACTGGAGTGTGACCTTACAGCGAGTGTCTGAATACGTCATGTGTAGCATGTTAACGTGTACTGAGTATAACAAAGTTGTGTATGTTTTGTGCATGTGTATCGACTCTGCCTATCCAATGTCCACTACAGTGTTGCCACAATTGTGTGGGATGCTCTGTGTATTGTATGTGTTTTAGGCAGCTACCCATGTTACTGGGATGTGCATAGTATCACAGCAAACATGCACAGTATGCATTATGCGTAGGTGTGATACGTGTACATGGCCTACACCTCACCTATGACTTGCACATATAATTAGCAATATTAAATGTAGAACACACTCACCCAGCATGGATCTGCTGCCTTGCTGTCACACCAGAGGGACCTACAAGGATAAGAGACAGTCTGTCAGTGTCAACAACTGTGGCATTGCTGCTGTGTGTTTGCAATGTTACAGTAGTCCAATGGTTGACAGTCACAGGCCTACAGATTATATTCCTAACTATTAGTATTGCACAGCACTAGGCACCACATCTTCTAACTACACAGTACACATCTCACATAAGCATGCTCTACCAATAGAGGTAACAGTAGTCTACAGCTATGCCATGTTATCTGCATGCTCCGTGTCAACTTGCTGGGTGGCTCCAGCCTCCATGATGATACATGTTACTTGTTGTTGTTGTTGTTGTTGCTGTTGGCCAGGAGCCACCTGGCTCAGGAGCAGCTCCTCCATTCTGGTGAGGGGGCGATGGATGGCTACCCCACCACCTGTGGCAAGCTGTTGTCTATGGATATCAGATGCACGCTAATGGACATGTCTAATTAAATCACTGCAGTGATGGTGTACCTGCTCATATGTCTGGTTATGCATGCATATGTCATTTCCCTACGGACAAGATCTTGCCACAGTGCAGTCCGCTCATGCTGGTCCTGGCTGGTTCTAGAGAACAGCAGGGCATAGTGCTGCACCAATCTTGTCGTTATCTGTTCCTCCTCTGCCGGGCTATAGGTGGGGTTACCATGACCCTGGAAGACAATGAAACAATATGTGTGAACAAGTCATGTGGCACACTTAACATTCTAAAGTACAGATATCAATTAACTGCCATATATAGCAACCTATTGGCTGTCAGAGGATACAAACTTTCAATACCACATATCAGTGATCATCCCACATCTGCCTGACAGTGCCTGGCACACTCTATATATCAAACCATGTTTTGCACAGCAACAAAGATAAACCAGTATGTAAGACTATACAACAGTACATGGCACACTGTATGCGACTCAATGCACCACCTAGCCACAGGAGGTATATATAAAGCTAATGCATCAAGAAATATGTAATCCATTGCAATGATTGTAAAGTCCAGTTACAGTATTACCAGTATACCACACTAGTCATTGATGGCAACCCCCTGCTTAACATATGTGCACATTTGTTAATATAGGTGGCATACTGCTGTACTAGACTATACATGTTGCTAGATACGCACCTATATCCTGTAACATACATGTGACCGAGGCCATGGTACAGGCATACTCACACACACATCAGACATACATACCAGACACAAAGGTATGGCAACCTAGATAATCTTTACCTGTGTACCATACAGTACTGTGTGTCAGTAGTTACAAAACCTTATGCCTGAGGTATGTAATCTATGAAGACTACAGGGGAACACACAAAACAGTAGTTCCAAGAAATGTGGACATACACCATACTGTGCTGTTTCGGCATGCAGCATCAGGTAGTACTACAGTTCATATAAGAGTTGGATTCACCAGCAGCAACACTCAATAAGCATACATTTACTGCTTTAGCCTACAATGGGACACCCCAGTCGACACCAAGGGACTATGACAGACTGTATGGCATACTGCTTTTTCTGCCTAGCAATTGCATACAGAACTTTTGCTGGGATCACAGCTAGGACACATAATACCATGACAGAAACAGTTTTCCACTAAGCTATCAGACATATACAGAACTCTGATACATTCACCAACACATTCACCATCACACTCAGTCAACCTCACATAGCAATTATTGCAACAAGTACATGTGGGTGTGTATCGCTTCATAGGTAGGTAACAGGCTATTGGCCCTAGGGCCTATAGAAGTCTAGCCATATGCTACCCTGGCCCTTGACACACAGGTAATTATGTTTCACGTGGCACTGTCAAGCAGAGCCACAGAGGTGATTCCCAGGGTGTATTTCCTATCTTCCATACAATCATCAGGCTTATTTATGATGACTGCTAATTAGGAGCTTTGTTTGCTATTGATAGGTGGTTTGCTCCAGAGTATGGGATGTCTCTGAGATAGGAATCTATCCCTCCAGCATGTGCTGTTTATTGAGGTCACAAGTTTTAGGTCCCTAGAGCTTGTAGCTCATAGGGATTGTGATCTGTTTAAGTTGAGCATGTCCAACAGCTCTGGGTTTGACATAGCTTAGTATGTTAGGCAGAGTTCACCTCTGGGTAGGCGGTATGTGACACAGTCTAGCTGTGGGTTTGTGAGACAGTCTACATAGGGCATCTGTTTGAGGCCGGTATTACTCTTTGTGAGGTATGTCTGTGTCATTTCCAGTTGCTGTAGATGTCTTGTGAGGTACATACCACATGGGGCATTGTACTCTATAATGGGCTTTATGTGTGATGAGTAGAGGGGAACACTGACTAATATTTCCCTGGATGACACACCTTTTGTGATGACATGTGCCACGTAGACAGATGACATGACTAGTGTGGCACTGTGATTATCAAAGGGGAGACTACTGTCCACCTGGGTCCATGGTCTCTTATCACACTTTCAGTGTTAAGTAGACTACCACCTATGTGGTAGTTAATGGGTACAGAGTTTTTGCAAGAAGGGATGCCAATGCAGTGTCAACATTGAGCTTGAGCCCATGGCTTTGTCACCAGGCATCTGTTGCAGTAAATATGATCCTCTCTCTCTCTTTATATATATATATATATATATATATATATATATATATATATATATGTATATATATATATATACACACACACACACACACACACACACACACACACACATACATATAAACATCCATTGGTGTACATATAGATATACATATAGGCACAAATATAGTCCATCTTTCATGGTGGGGATATCAATTATGTGAAGGTTGTGAGGTATACGGTTATGTCATAATATTGCACAGTGTTGTGCGGAATGCATTGAAGGTGTTCTCAGACCATGTAGCTTTAGCAGGCCTCACTGGCTGCAACACTGCAAACCTGATGAATCATACCCACAGCAATTAACCACAACATGTCATATACCAGCACTGTATGCTGTCTTGTTTGCCACACACTACAACCTACACAGAAATATGCACATAACAACCTTCAACAACATATATATGTCCACCCTTCACAAACAGTTGCAGTATGTCCCTTGCTCTATGCACATTTCACACTGAGCTAATCGAAGGAAGGACACTGAGCAAACTTAGAGCTATAATATATAACATTAAGTATCCTTTTTTTTGTTTATTTTGTTCCTTATTTCTTTGTTATTTATAGCACTTTGTGTACTGTGTATCTTTCTAGCTAGTTTCACTGTGTTTGAGGTATTAACTGGAAATTGTCCACTTTTATTAAGCATCTGTTGGGTTGTTTGTTTCTGATAACTTGTTGCAGTTAAACTCTTTTTTCTAGAGGCTCCTTTAGCTGTCTAAAACTTTCATTTAAAGGCTCTCTTTTCAGCTGTGAGAAACATTTCTGCAGTTTGTTTCTAAGTAGTGGGGATATTTGTAGCATTTCCATATTCAGGCTTGTATTTGGGCCTAGTGTTTGTGGAGGCCGAGTGTCTGTGCACATATTCAGGGACACCTTGGTTTAGCCAAGGCCATCAGGCATTTCAGTGAGAGAGAACTGTTTGAGGTCATTGGCTGACTGAGGTCACTTGGACTACAGCTTAGACTAAGCACCTCATTGGTTCTTTTGAGATTTCTTTCTTAAAAGCTGTCTCAGGTTTCATCTTTCTGTTACCTAAGAAGTTCAGTTGTGAGTGTTCTGCCATTTCACACTGAGCTAATCGAAGGAAAGACACTGAGCAAACTCAGAGCTATAATATATAACATTAAGTATCCTGTTTTTTGTTTATTTTGTTCCTTATTTCTTTGTTATTTATAGCACTTTGTGTACTGTGTATTTTTCTAGCTAGTTTCACTGTGTGTGAGGTATTAACTGGAAATTGTCCACTTTTATTAAGCATCTGTTGGGTTGTTTGTTTCTGATAACTTGTTGCAGTTAAACATTTTTTCTAGAGGCTCCTTTAGTTGTTTAAAACTTTCATTTAAAGGCTCACTGCTGCTTTTCAGCTGTGAGAAACATTTCTGCAGTTTGTTTGTTGGTATAATGTTTTTATAGTTGGTGGCTTTGCAGTTGCCTGCCCCTAGTGTAAATTTGATCTGAGACCCTCCTCCCAGTCTAGTGTCATTACCACATTCTACCCAACACAGGGAAAACATTTGAGAAGGCCAATCAGCTTAGTTTCTGCTACTCCTTTCTCTCTTTCCACTAAAAAAAAAAAAAAAAAAAAAACTTTTTCTAAGCTTGTTTCCTGCCTTTCCTGTGTGTAGTCTAGCCTGGATATAGATTTTCTGTGTCCAGGACTATTTGTAGGCTTCTAGATCCCAAGCCTTTCTGTGTTGGAGGGAAGCCTTCTAGCTTAATTTTGTTTCTTAGAACTAGCCAGTTTTTTGTTTCAGCACTTGTTCAGAACTTATTGTAAGCACTACAAATGCTACAAATTACTACAACACTCAACTTTCCTCACTGTCCAGAGGAAAACAGTTTCTAGTACTTAACAAATAAGCACCTATCCAGGCATGTCTAAGGGTCAGCCCCCGGTGTTTTCTCCTGTCTACCTGATTAATCTGGGCATCTTGAGGCAATGCAGTAATTGTCTCATGTACACAGACAACCCTCTCCTCCTACCACCCAACACTACAACCTGTGAGAGATGCACTTATATAGCTAAACTGGAAGGAAAGCTCTCTTCACCCAAGACTGGACTAGACAGTCAAGAGGAGAAGGTAAACACTTGCACCACACCACACTCAGCACATAGTCCCTCAAAACCTATACCACCAAAACACACACATAGAAACACAAAACACACACCTACATTCACGGAGGCTCTCAGTAAAAATCTGCCCAAGCAACAGGGACCTCCAAAGCAGAAACACAAGCAACCTCCACCCCCCAACACAACCCGAATGACACATAGCCCACAAACTCAGTGTGCCACTCAACCACAGCCCATAAGGCATAACAATGTACCCAACACTCTAGTCATAGGTGACTCTATAGTCAGACACACTGATGTTCCACTCACCAGACTAAACAAGGAGAAAGTTACTGTCAGCTGCCTGTTGGGTGCCAGGATCCGCCACATAATGCATGCACTCAGGTCACTCCACAAGAAGTACAAATATGATTCTGTCATTGTCCATGTTGGTGTGAATGACCTGAGACGTACCTCCTTGGACTACATGAAAAGGGACATGGAGGAGCTGTCTGATCTTGTAGTCCAGGCAGGTATGACCCTTGCCCTGAGTAGCATCCTGCCATCACCCAGAATGATACCACAGTACAAGGACAAAATGATTGACTTCAATAATTGGATAAGCTTCTGGTGTCATTCTAACGGGATCCAGTATCTGTCTGCCTGGGATGTCATGATCCACAAACCATAATGCTTTGCCAGAGATGGCCTGCACCTGTCGGCCTTGGGATTCTGGATACTGGCTAAGGCTCTTTCCACCCCTAGAGTGCCTTTTTTAGGCAAGATTCAAATGAAATATTCACCACCGTAACAGGTACAGGCAAGAAAAATCTTAGGGTAATGCTACTTAATGCTAGAAGTCTAAACCTCAAAATGCACTTACTCGAGGCACTCCTTAAAATGGAGAACATCGACATCTGTGCAGTGACAGAGACCTGGTTCAAGGCTCCAGAGAGCATACCTACATTACCAGGCTATAATTCATACAACACCTTTTGGCCACCTAACCTGGACCGAAGCATTAAAGGGGGAGGCGTGTCCATATTCATTAAGGATATCCACACCTCCAGGCTAGTTGCTCAGCATAATGCATGTGAGATTATACAAGTGCAACTAACTCTTTGCAAGAACGCAATGCAAATTGTAACTTGCTACAGATCCCCCACCATGCCCCAGGATTTCCACTCCTGATTTCTTAATACACTGGAAAATATTAGGGTACAACCTAACACCCTAATAATGGGCGATTTCAACTACCCCACCATTAACTGGGAAAACTACTCATGTACCAACTCTTGTGCTCAACGTTTTCTGGAATTCATAAATTCCAATGCCTTGGATCAACTTATCGACACCCCCACCAAGGGCAGCAATATCCTAGACCTGGTCATTACTAACATGGGCAACTGGTGTTCCACACCAGAGGTCAGTTCCTTGTTGGACAGATCTGACCACAAGCAAATCACCGTAGACATCCACATCCCACCCCCCATTAGGGAAACCACTATAAAAAGTTTCGCCAAAGCTAACTTCACACTTCTTAAGACAGAAGTGGCAAACTTCATGACATCCATGCTGACGGTCAATAGAGATATGACTGCTGAATCCTATACAATTGCACTTTATAAGCACTTACATGAGTGCATGGATCGTGCAATCCCTAACAGAACCGAGATGCTATCCTACAAAAAAAGGAAGCCAATCTGGTGGTCCCCTGCTATAAACAAACTCTACAACAGAAGAAATAAACTGTTGCAAAAAAAGAGTAAAATCCCATGATTGGAGGAACTCCGTGGTCAGCCTCAGTAAGAAGCTGAGATTCCTCATAAAATCCTCCAAAGCTAGAGACAAAAACAAAATCACCACTGATTCTAACGATAACCACAAAGCATTCTATAGCTATGTCAAGAATCTCAATGGCAACACTCAGATCTGCTCTCAGTTACAAGCACAATGGCACTAAATATACAGAACCAACTGATATTGCCAACATCCTGGCAGATAGGTTCTGTACTAACTTTACCCCTCTCACATCCCCTAAAGAGCCCATCTCTATACTGGAAGAATGCACAGTACCTGTAATCGCGGCTGCACATGTAAAAACACACTCTCCAAAGCCAAGAACATAGCATCCATGGGACCTGACAACATTCCAGGCTGTGTTTTACATGAACTACAGAAGGCACCCCACCTAAGTATCATTTTCAATCCTAGCCTCACCTCAGGCTTTGTGCCCACTGAATGATGCACAGCAATGGTTATCCCACTCCACAAAGTGGGAGCCACCATGGACCCCGGGAACTACCGCTCCATTAGCCTGACAAGCCTAGTCTGCAAGGCTATGGAGCGTATCATCATGGAACTTATAAACCATGACATTGGTAATTTCCAAACTCTGGATCCTACCCAGTTCGGGTTTGTAAAAGGCAGATCATGTCTCCTAAACCTGATAGACTTCTTTGAAGTGGTCACCAAAGCTGTAGATGAGGATAAGGTGGTTTACACTGCCTATCTAGATCTTGCCAAGGCTTTCAACACCATCCCCCACTCTGGAATTATAGACAGACTCACTAATCTAGGTATAAATCCCTATTTCACAAGATGGGTTGCTAAATGGCTCACTGACAGAACCCACACTGTGAAAGTAGCAGACTCTAAATCCAACTTCAGACCAGTGACAAGTGGAGTACCACAGGATTCAGTCCTAGGTCCTCTTCTGTTTGGTGTCTACTTCTCTGAAGTATAGGCTAACACAGAAGGTCTTTGGCTAACAAAGTTCACAGATGACTGCAAACTAAGAGCCATAATCAAAACTCCTAACAATGTGGACATCCTACAAAAGGGACTCACCGAGACAGATGCCTGGTGTCAAAGCCATGGCCTTAAGCTCAATGCCAAAAAAATGCATTGTCATCCCTTTTGGTAAAAACTCTGTACCCATGAACTACCACATAGGCGGTAGTCTACTTAACACTGAAAGTGTGATAAGAGACCTTGGGACACAGGTGGAAAGTAGTCTCTCCTTTGATAATCACATCACCACAGTAGTCAGGAAATCCTTCTATGTGGCACACCTCATCACAAAATGTTTCTCATCCAGGAAAAAAGAGGTCATTGTTCCCCTCTACTCATCACTCATTAGACCCAATATAGAGTGCAACGCCCCTTTTGGTATGTACTCACAAGACATCTACAACAACTGGAAAGGCCAGAGAAATACCTCACAAAGGGGATTAACAGCCTCAAACAGATGCCCTACGCAGACCATCTTAAAAATCTTCAGCTTTACTCTGTCACATATCACCTACTCAGAGGCAATCTCTACCTAACATACAAAGCTATGTCAAACCCAGAGCTGTTGGACATGCTCCACATAAATAAATCCCAATCCCTCTGAGCTAGACGCTTTAGGGAATTAAACCTTGTCACCACAATAAACAGAACCTGCTTTAGGGATAGATTCCTGACCCAGAGACTTCCCATACTCTGGAACAAACTACCTATCTATATCAAACAAAGTACCTCATTAGCACTCTTCAAGAAAAATTTTGATGATTGGATGGGAGATAGGAAATTAACCCCGGGGATCACTTCTGTGGCTCTGCTTGACAGGGGCACAGGAAAATAATTTTCTTGGGTGGCAAAAGCTTATATAGGCCTAGGGCCAATAGCCTAGCACCTACCTATCAACCTGTGAACCTATAACCTGAAAATTAGACTATACTAGCTTAGAAGGGAGGGAAACAAGTATATATATATATATATATATATATATATATATATATATATATATATATATATATATATATATATATATTTTTTTTTAGAAAATAAAGCAGATACAATAAAAAAACACATTGAATGCACAATCACAAAACTCTTTAAATGCACAGAAAAGGATGCTTATTGTTATATATCTCAGCTCAGAGTTGTAGTCAATGCACCTAGCAATAAAGTAGGAAGAAACACAAATATAGTAAAAACAGATGAATAAAGTGCAATATATCTATCTATATATATATATATATATATATATATATATATATATATATATATATATATATATATATATATCTATAACAATAGAAAATGAACAAAGTGATTTAAACAAGTTAGTACCAAAAAAAGAAAAAAAAAACACAAATGAAAAAAACACAGGTAACCTTGAGTCCTGAGGCCGATAAACCAGTTGAAAAACCTTTTTCTTAACGCAGGTTTATTAAGTTAAAATAACAGCGTTTTCGCCACTATCCAGTAAGTAGCTTCATCAGAGATCAAACACAAATGCTACAACACACACCTTTATATGTACAGGAAGTGAAACAAACACGTGTCACCTCTCATATTCAAAACTAAAGGTGTAGTAAATAGTAAAAGACAACGGATTTAAAAAGCCAATTAACAATCATAAGAATAATGAGGCATCAGCAAAATGTTGTTGCTTCAGTATACTAATGGCTAAACCTACAAGTGGAATCTCAGATTCCTGGTGTGTAAATGCTTTAGAATAAAACATCTATATAAATAAAAAGTGTAAAAAATGTATGTAAAATAAAATACAAAACATACAGTAAGTGGGAAAATATATCTATCTGAAATAACTCCTAAGTCTTAAAACTGCTGAGATATTGCAGTTTTCATTTAATCCGGGAAACCTGAAGGCATCTAATTTTAGTTGCCACTCAAGTTCCCAGTTCTCAAAATCAGAGAGGATGGGCCCCCCCTAAAAGAAACAGGGACTTGATCTATCCCCATAAATGCAAAGCTATGTCCAGGGTTGCTGCTGATGTGTTTAGCCAATGCATTGTCGTTAAGATTCTTTTTAATAGCATAGGAATGTTGGTAGAAGCGTTGGCGGGCCATACGGTCCATCTTCCGTATGTAAAAAGCAGAACAGCAATTGCATAAAGCTATGTATATAATAGATTTAGATTCGCAGTTTAATTTTAATGAATCAAGTATTTTCTATTTCTGACTAAAAAAGGAGTTACCCATTTTAACTACCTTACACAAGTTACAACGGCCACAAATAGACATACCTTTTTGTGCACTGGATTGAGTTTGAGATAAGTTCCTTTGAAGTAATTCTTTCAAATTACATCCCCTTTTATAAACAACATGAGGTTGTGCACCTAGTTTTTCAAAAAGAAAAATATTCTCAGAAATGAAGTGCCAATTCTTACAAATGATTGACCAAATAGCCTGAGAGTTAACATTGTAAGTAGTAACAAAACTCAAAGCAAATAATGGTTTACTACTGTTAACAACTGTGTCAGGGTTCGGACTAGAGTGTAGTCCCAAAATTGAAATGCAAGTGTTGTTACAAGTAGAACCTATACTAATCTCAACCTGGTTTAAGATAGGTTTATAGACACCTACTGTTCTTTTCATGTCTACTTCCTCAATTAACTCTTCTATTAATGAAACAGGATACCCACGGTTAAGAAACATTTCCTTCAGGAGATGACATTCGGCCTGAAAGTCAATGGAAGTACTGCACAACCTCCCTGCCCTCACTAGCTGACCTTTAACGATGGACCGTTTCTGCTTAAAGGGATGAAAGCTTGAAAAATGAAGGAGGGAGTTGCAGTACGTAGGTTTCCTGTAGACAGTAGACAGGTACCTATGACCGGTGGTGTCCTTAGTTAGTTTAACATCAAGATAGTCAATTTGGGTTGTGGAAAATTTGAAGGTAAACTTCAAAAACTGGGTAGTTTCATTAAGTGTATGAAAAAATTGAACTGCTTCATCACTATTCCCTTGAAACAAAATAAAAATATCATCAAGGAATCTAGTATAAAACTTTACATGTTTCATAAGGTCAAAATTATTCCTAAGGGACTTCATCTCCCAAAATGCGATAAAAAGGTTGGCGACACTCGCACCACAGGGGGAGCCCATGGCTACCCCTTGTTTCTGGAGATAGTAATCGTCGCCAAAAGAAAAGTAATTTGTGGCAAGAACAATGTCTAATAATTCAGTGACAAGATCAACCTCAGTTCTCGGGGCATTAAACTCGTTTAAAAGTAGACCTATCCATTCAACCGCTTCCTGATGTGGTATAGACGTGTACAAGTCTACGACGTCTATGGTCAGGAAGTTAATTTTGTCCTCAAACGGGATATCATTAATGCTCTCCAAAAAGGACCAAGAGTCCTTGCATAAACCTGTAATGAACTTAAGGTATTTTGTCAAGATACTGTCGATAAACCTGGAACAAGGATAGGTCATAGAACACCTGCCATCAACAAGGGCTCTCATAGGTGGATTTGAGATATCCTTGTGAATCTTTGGGATGCCAAACATGACCGGCAGTTTAGGGGAAGAGATGTCAATAAAGTTGTAAATGTCGACATCAATTTTACCAGCTAGGTAAAGGTCTCTAAAATAACCCCTTATTCTGCGGCATGCTCCATTTATTTCATTTAATGAGGCTATACAATAAGCAGGTGTGTTCAAAACCGTTAGCATCTTCTCCTTATACATAAAGTTGGCAAAGATAACCAATCCACCTCCCTTGTCTGGTTTAATCAGTCTGATCGGTAAACGACACAAGTTGTCCAAAGCTAGTAGTTGCTCTTTTGTAGTATTAAATTTGCTAAAATCTCTTTTTATTGGTGTTTGCGAAAACTGATACCTAAGGTCAGCTTCACATATGTTTTCAAATGAGTGCAGAGCTGCATGAAGGGGTGGGTTAAAAGTGCTAGACAGTTTTAACTGGGATTTTGATATACTGGTTTCATCACAAAATAGGACCTTAAGATTTAATTTGCGGACAAAGCATTTTAAATCAATGATAGTTTTAGCTAGGTTAACATGCCTAGTAGGGACAAAGGTGTTCCCCAATGCAAGTAGTTCAACTAAATCACTGTCAAGTATGGTCTCCGTAAAATTATATATCTTAAAGTCACCTTTTCTATTAAGAATAATAGTAGGGTGATGATGGACAATGTTACTTGCAGGACCATGTGTGAGGCTAGTACTAACTAATAGTTCCTGTTCTTGTTCTTCTTCC
Source organism: Protopterus annectens (assembly GCF_019279795.1). Lineage (NCBI taxonomy): Eukaryota > Metazoa > Chordata > Ceratodontiformes > Protopteridae > Protopterus > Protopterus annectens. Next base: position 1,673,726,803 of record NC_056743.1, read on the forward strand.
CAGGTCCCTGTTTTTTGCGTGTCCCTAAAAAATTATTACTGTTTCTAGTGTTATTGCTATTATTATTATAAGCTTTTATCCTGTTACTGCGCCTTGGTCCTTGACCAAAGTCATCATTTGTCATATTACAGTTCCTATCTGTTGGCAATTCGGGTATTAAGTCCTGGTTTGATAAGTTAGGACTGTCATCAGTTTGTCGTGATGTTTGTTTAGCAACATCAAGTTTTGGGTATGCAGTGAGGTTTTTATAAGCATGTCTATCTCTTTCCAATTTCTTAGATTTATTGCCTTTTAGTTTAATCAAAAAGGTATCTATGCTTGTCAAAATACGATTGTAGTCGTACTTATACCTTAAAAAGTCGATGTCAACTTTAATAGCTCTATCCAAAATGTTGACATCTTCTGTAAGTGTAATGATGTGAGCTTTATAGTGCTTCACAATAAGCTCAAGTAATTGGATGCCTTGTTTTTGGAATAATTCTTTAAGGTCACCAAAAAAACTTGAATTAGACAACAAACCAGAAGGGGAAAAATTATTACGTAACCCCTTAGGAATTAAGTTCTCTGCAATACACTGTTCGAAATAAGCTGACTCCAATTGCAGTTTTTTAAGTTTCAAAAGATTACAGTCAAGTACCTTAAGTTTTTCAGCAATGCCCTCATTGCTGGTTAGTCCATCTTCCACTGTATTGGTCAAGTTCATCGGGATGGTTACGGTGGAAAAAAGAAAAGAATCAGTGTTCTGAATCCATTCCGTTAGTGAAGGTACATCGCGCCCACTCCCGCTAGGTGAGCGCGTTGTTTGACTTAAAAATGAACCAGGAGCAGGATTCCCTCGAGGAGGCAAACTGCCTGAAGCTAAATTCTTGTTTTGTCCAGTAGCGCCAACTGCAGCTGAATACGACCCCTGTATTTGAGTCCATTGTGGTTGCGCTGCTGGTATGGGTCGATCAGAACTAACGCTACTCAGTGAGTTAGCGGAAGAAGCACTTGTGATATGTGTACCTGATGACATCGTTTCCGGCTTGCTTCTATCCAGTGCGTCCAAACGGGCATTTAGTAAATCAAGCCTCTGTGTTAAAGACGATAACACTGTGGATATATCCAAATTGTCAGTACCCCTTCTCGTTGGTTCTGGACCGAAAATGTTGGGGGTAGAAGGGCTTGCAGGACAAACAGGACTACCTGTGGCCATGACAAAAACAAACTAGTACCAAAAAAAAAAAAAAAACACAAATGAAAAAAACACAGGTAACCTTGAGTCCTGAGGCCGATAAACCAGTTGAAAAACCTTTTTCTTAACGCAGGTTTATTAAGTTAAAATAACAGCGTTTTCGCCACTATCTAGTAAGTAGCTTCATCAGAGATCAAACACAAATGCTAAAACACACACCTTTATATGTACAGGAAGTGAAACAAACACGTGTCACCTCTCATATTCAAAACTAAATTAACAATCATAAGAATAATGAGGCATCAGCAAAATGTTGTTGCTTCAGTATACTAATGGCTAAACCTACAAGTGGAATCTCAGATTCCTGGTGTGTAAATGCTTTAGAATAAAAATAATTTAAAAATAAATTAAACTGTGAATCTAAATCTATTATATACATAGCTTTATGAAATTGCTGTCCTGCTTTTTACATAGGGAAGACGGACCATATGGCCCGCCAACGCTTCTACCAACATTCCTATACTATTAAAAAGAATCGTAAGGACAATGCATTGGCTAAACACACCAGCAGCAACCCTGGACATAGCTTCACATTTATGGGGATAGATCAAGTCCCTGTTTCTTTTAGGGGGAGCCCATCCTCTCTGATTTTGGAGAACCGGGAACTTGAGTGGCAACTAAAATTAGATGCCTTCAGGTTTCCCGGATTAAATGAAAACTGCAATATCTCAGCAGTTTTAAGACTTAGGAGTTATTTCAGATAGATATATTTTCCCACTTACTGTATGTTTTGTATTTTATTTTACATACATTTTTTACACTTTTTATTTATATAGATGTTTTATTCTAAAGCATTTACACACCAGAAATCTGAGATTCCACTTGTATGGTTAGCCATTAGTATACTGAAGCAACAACATTTTGCTGATGCCTCATTATTCTTATGATTGTTAATTGGCTTCAGGAGATGACATTCGGCCTGAAAGTCAATGGAAGTACTGCACAACCTCCCTGCCCTCACTAGCTGACCTTTAACGATGGACCGTTTCTGCTTAAAGGGATGAAAGCTTGAAAAATGAAGGAGGGAGTTGCAGTATGTAGGTTTCCTGTAGACAGTAGACAGGTACCTATGACCGGTGGTGTCCTTAGTTAGTTTAACATCAAGATAGTCAATTTGGGTTGTGGAAAATTTGAAGGTAAACTTCAAAAACTGGGTAGTTTCATTAAGTGTATGAACAAACTGGACTGCTTCATCACTATTCCCTTCAAACAAAATAAAAATATCATCAAGGAATCTAGTATAAAACTTTACATGTTTCATAAGGTCAAAATTATTCCTAAGGGACTTCATCTCCCAAAATGCGACAAAAAGGTTGGTGACACTCGCACCACAGGGGGAGCCCATGGCTACCCCTTGTTCTGGAGATAGTAATCGTCGCCAAAAGAAAAGTAATTTGTGGTAAGAACAATGTCTAATAATTCAGTGACAAGATCAACCTCAGCTCTCGGGGCATTAAAGGTGACACGTGTTTGTTTCACTTCCAGTACATATAAAGGTGTGTGTTTTAGCATTTGTGTTTGATCTCTGATGAAGCTACTTACTGGATAGTGGCGAAAACGCTGTTATTTTAACTTAATAAACCTGTGTTAAGAAAAAGGTTTTTCAACTGGTTTATCGGCCTCAGGACTCAAGGTTACCTGTGTTTTTTTCATTTGTGTTTTTTTTCTTTTTTTGGTACTAGTTTGTTTTTGTCATGGCCACAGGTAGTCCTGTTTGTCCTGTAAGCCCTTCTACCCCCAACAGAACCAACGAGAAGGGGTACTGACAATTTGGATATATCCACAGTGTTATCATCTTTAACACAGAGGCTTGATTTACTAAACGCCCGTTTGGACACACTGGACAGAAGCGACAAGGGAAGACGGACCGTATGGCCCACCAACGCTTCTACCAACATTCCTATGCTATTAAAAAGAATCTTAATGACAATGCATTGGCTAAACACATCAGCAGTAACCCTGGACATAGCTTTGCATTTATGGGGATAGATCAAGTCCCTGTTTCTTTTACGGGGGGCCCATCTTCTCTGATTTTGTAGAACCGGGAACTTGAGTGGCAACTAAAATTAGATGCCTTCAGGTTTCCCGGATTAAATGAAAACTGCAATATCTCAGCAGTTTTAAGACTTAGGAGTTATTTCAGATAGATATATTTTCCCACTTACTGTATGCTTTGTATTTTATTTTACATACATTTTTTACACTTTTTATTTATATAGATGTTTTATTCTAAAGCATTTACACACCAGGAATTTGAGATTCCACTTGTAGGTTTAGCCATTAGTATACTGAAGCAACAACATTTTGCTGATGCCTCATTATTCTTATGATTGTTAATTGGCTTTTTAAATCCGTTGTCTTTTACTATTTACTACACCTTTAGTTTTGAATGTGAGAGGTGACACTTTTGTTTCACTTCCTGTACATATAAAGGTGTGTGTTTTAGCATTTGTGTTTGATCTCTGATGAAGCTACTTACTGGATAGTGGCGAAAACGCTGTTATTTTAACTTAATAAACCTGCGTTAAGAAAAAGGTTTTTCAACTGGTTTATCTGCCTCAGGACTCAAGGTTACCTGTGTTTTTTTCATTTGTGATTTAAACAAGTTAATACTGCGATCAATAGTTCAGAGTAATGGTGGGTGTGGAAGAGAGGTGAAGAAGAGAGAACAGGCAGGATGGAGTGGGTGGAGAAGAGTGTCAGGAGTGATTTGTGACAGACAAGTACCAGTAAGAGTGAAAGGGATGGTCTACAAGAGGGTAGTGAGACCAGCTATGTTACATGGGTTCAAGACAGTGTCATTGACAAAAAGGCAGGAGTTAGAGCTGGATGTGGCAGAGTTAAAGATGTTAAGATTTGCACTGGGTGTGACAAGGGTGGACAGGATTAGGAATAAGTATATTAGAGGGTCAGCCCAGGTTGGAAGGTTTGGAGACAAAGCCAGTGAGGCAAGATTACATTGGTTTGGACATGTGCTGAGGAGAGATGCTGAGTATATTGGGATAAAAATGCTAAGGATGAAGCTACCAGGTAACAGGAAAAGAGGACGGCCTAAGATAAAGTTTATGGATATAGTGAGAGAGGACATGCAGGTGGTGGGTGTGACAGAGCAAGATGCAGAGGACAGAAAGAAATGGAAAAAGATGATCCACTGTGGGTACCCCTAATGGGAACAGCCAAAAGAAGATGACCCAATTACCCAGAAAAAAGCTCAAAACTGAGCCCTGTTCCAGCAGTCTTCAATCAGACAAGTTCTAAGTGCACACTCCTGCTACTAGGGTGCAGGGGAACCATCTCCAAAAAAGATGGCCTGGATCAGTGCTCAAGTTATACAAACAAAGCTAGATTCAGCAGGCCTGAATCTGGTCCTATGCTACAGCAACAAGGCGCACCAATTTCAGAAAGAAACAGTTCAAATAAGCAGGCACAATAAGCCTGTGACTAGAAATTCCCAGCTCAGAAGGGGAGAATCCAGCCTCAACTCCCACAAGAGTGCAGACCACAAACCGTAATGTAGAATAACTGGCCTGAAGCCCAAGTGCTTATGCCAGAACTAATACACTTTTAGAATAGCAGTCACTGAGCCTTCAATCAGCAATTCCCAGCTTAAAAGGATGTAAGCTACCGGTCCTGCCACAACAGTGCAGGCCACAAACCTTCTTAATGTAAAACAACTGGTATGAAGCCCAAGTGCTTAAACTAAAAGACTTAGAATAGCAGTTACAATTTAATCAGGCTACTACCAAGCAGTAATAAATGCAGCAGAATAAATAAAATTGAGTACTTTTAAGAAGAGGCAAAAGCAAAATAAAGTAGAAGGAAGCACAAATACAGTAAAAGCAGATGAATAAAGTGATTTTTTTTTTGATAATAAAGTGCAAGGAGCAGGGCCGGTGTTAGCATTTTGGGGGCCCCCAGCAAATGTCAAGTTGGGGGCCCCCTAGGCACTTCCAGTATAAGTATCATCCTAACAATGCCAACCATCCTAAGCAACCTTTTATTTCATGCTGCAAACTTTTAGGAGTAGTATCCACAGACAGACCTGCAGCTACAAGCTTTTACATTACAACAGGCCTATGTATCACACTATCACTATGTTGAGCTGTCCAACAAAGGGGCAGTTAGAGTTACTGGCACTTAGTTGCAACAGTGATACATTGCAACAAGTCTATGTACAGGTCTGGACTTAAAGTGAAATGATGACTGGACCTACATTTCAACACCCCCACACACACACACACACACACACACTCCAGTCCTCTCCTCTGAGTCCTTCTCCTTTTGGGCTCCCCATACCATCCACGTTACCTTTTTCTTCCTTCTCTCACGTTTTGCCTTACTCTAAACTTGTTCAAGAAGCCATAACTTTCTATATGCTCTGAAGTGCATTTTACACAACCTTTACATCCAATAATAGCTTGAACAGAAATTATGATTAAGGAAAGAAATTCACTGTTGTGGTTCAGCTTTAGTTTTCCTTGCATCCTTCAACACACCTTTCCTGAACAAGACAGCCCAGTAATAACCATTTAGGAAATAACAAGTCAGGGCCCAAGAAGCCACAAGTTTACAGATGGTCTGGGATGCATTTTAGAGCATTTTCTCAACATTTTACTCCAATGGTTGCCTAAATAAAAATTATGAAGAAAAAAAGAATTTCAGTCTTATTTTTTTCTTTCAAGGCATAATTTGTGCCCAAGGCTTAATTTTTAAAGCTGACAAAATTGTAGCTTACAGTAAACTAACAAGCCAGTAGTTGTGAAAATATTTAAGTCTTATCTGGAAATACTGCCTACCTCCCTAAACCCTCTAAAAAAGACAAGTCACTGCCTATGCATCCCTCTGGTGTTAGACTGGGATGAAAGCAGAGATTTAAATTGCCTTTGTCATATATTTCAAGTGACTGATGATATAGATATACATAACATGTTCTTCACCCCAGCCGTCAAAGGTAGCCACATGTATATGTGCATAGTACGTGATTGTGAGAATGATTTTAGTAATATTCAAATTTGTTGCTCCTAGACAGTACACGTCTCTTACACAAGCTATAGTAACCTTCTTTGTACACCTCTGAGGTCTGTGAGAAACACTACCCTCAGCTCAAACACAAGCTATAATGACTTCATGCACACTCTAAGGTTTGACTGTGATGAAAATTAAAGATGTAATATCCACACAATCTCTAGCCCCTCATAATCCGTAGCAATGTTATGTACACACACACATTTGAGCAGGGCTGGTTTTAGAATGGGTGTGGTTGTAAACAGAGGCTATTATTAGCTTTATCCTAAAAGGGTCATAACTCAGCACCATTCAGGTTAAACAGCGTATTCAGAAAATTGATACATTTTTCTCCAACAAGCAACAGCTTTGGTGGGGGGCCCCCAAAGAGTCAAGGATGATAAAGGAGTCCCCATTATCCATTTAGACAGTCTGGTGAGTCGCGGTAAACAAACTCCAAGAATATCTAAGTGTCTGAATGCTCTGTGATATATGTTATTTCTTACTGAAATATAAGTACTTGTTAGGTACATTTTTTACTGATACACAGAAGAATAATGTATGTGTCCTGGCATTACTGGGTGCATGCAAAGATAAAAATCAGTGATGTCTATTTGTGGCCATTGCAACTTGTGTAAGGTAGTTAAAATGGGTAACTCCTTTATAGTCAGAAATAGAAAATACTTGATTCATTATAAATTTAACTGCGAATCTATATCTATTAGGTTTATGCAATTGCTGTCCTGCTTTTTACATAGGGAAGATGGACCGTATGGCCCACCAATGCTTCTACCAACATTCCTATGCTATTAAAAAGAATCTTAATGACAATGCATTGGCTAAACACATCAGCAGCAACCCTGGACATAGCTTCACATTTATGGGGATAGATCAAGTCCCTGTTTCTTTTAGGGGGGGCCCATCTTCTCTGATTTTGTAGAACCGGGAACTTGAGTGGCAACTAAAATTAGATGCCTTCAGGTTTCCCGGATTAAATGAAAACTGCAATATCTCAGCAGTTTTAAGACTTAGGAGTTATTTCAGATAGATATATTTTCCCACTTACTGTATGCTTTGTATTTTATTTTACATACATTTTTTACACTTTTTATTTATATAGATGTTTTATTCTAAAGCATTTACACACCAGGAATTTGAGATTCCACTTGTAGGTTTAGCCATTAGTATACTGAAGCAACAACATTTTGCTGATGCCTCATTATTCTTATGATTGTTAATTGGCTTTTTAAATCCGTTGTCTTTTACTATTTACTACACCTTTAGTTTTGAATATGAGAGGTGACACGTGTTTGTTTCACTTCCTGTACATATAAAGGTGTGTGTTTTAGCATTTGTGTTTGATCTCTGATGAAGCTACTTACTGGATAGTGGCAAAAACGCTGTTATTTTAACTTAATAAACCTGCGTTAAGAAAAAGGTTTTTCAACTGGTTTATCTGCCTCAGGACTCAAGGTTACCTGTGTTTTTTTCATTTGTGATTTAAACAAGTTAATACTGCGATCAATAGTTCAGAGTAATGGTGAGTGTGGAAGAGAGGTGAAGAAGAGAGAACAGGCAGGATGGAGTGGGTGGAGAAGAGTGTCAGGAGTGATTTGTGACAGACAAGTACCAGTAAGAGTGAAAGGGATGGTCTACAAGAGGGTAGTGAGACCAGTTATGTTATATGGGTTCAAGACAGTGTCATTGACAAAAAGGCAGGAGTTAGAGCTGGATGTGGCAGAGTTGGGTTGGGTTGGGAGGGTGGCCTAACGGTTAAGGTGTTTGCCTTACAAACACAAGATGCAGGGTTTGAATCTCACAAGGGATAACTGGCTAGGCTTAAAATGGCTCGCAAGGGCAGTTAGCTTAGTACTAATCTATGAATCTATGAATCTTCTATGAGTTAAAGATGTTAAGATTTGCACTGGGTGTGACAAGGGTGGACAGGATTAGGAATAAGTATATTAGAGGGTCAGGCCAGGTTGGAAGGTTTGGAGACAAAGCCAGTGAGGCAAGATTACATTGGTTTGGACATGTGCTGAGGAGGGATGCTGAGTATATTGGGATAAAAATGCTAAGGATGAAGCTACCAGGTAACAGGAAAAGAGGACGGCCTAAGATAAAGTTTATGGATATAGTGAGAGAGGACATGCAGGTGGTGGGTGTGACAGAGCAAGATGCAGAGGACAGAAAGAAATGGAAAAAGATGATCCGCTGTGGGTACCCCTAATGGGAACAGCCAAAAGAAGATGACCCAATTAACCAGAAAAAAGCTCAAAACTGAGCCCTGTTCCAGCAGTCTTCAATCAGACAAGTTCTAAGTGCACACTCCTGCTACTAGGGTGCAGGGGAACCATCTCCAAAAAAGATGGCCTGGATCAGTGCTCAAGTTATACAAACAAAGCTAGATTCAGCAGGCCTGAATCTGGTCCTATGCTACAGCATCAAGGCGCACCAATTTCAGAAAGAAACAGTTCAAATAAGCAGGCACAATAAGCCTATGACTAGAAATTCCCAGCTCAGAAGGGGAGAATCCAGCCTCAACTCCCACAAGAGTGCAGACCACAAACCTTAATGTAGAATAACTGGCCTGAAGCCCAAGTGCTTATGCCAGAACTAATACACTTTTAGAATAGCAGTCACTGAGCCTTCATTCAGCAATTCCCAGCTTAAAAGGATGTAAGCTACCGGTCCTGCCACAACAGTGCAGGCCACAAACCTTCTTAATGTAAAACAACTGGTATGAAGCCCAAGTGCTTAAACTAAAAGACTTAGAATAACAGTTACAATTTAATCAGGCTACTACCAAGCAGTAATAAATGCAGCAGAATAAATAAAATTGAGTACTTTTAAGAAGAGGCAAAAGCAAAATAAAGTAGAAGGAAGCACAAATACAGTAAAAGCAAATGAATAAAGTGATTTTTTTTTGATAATAAAGTGCAAGGAGAGAGGATGGATGAACCTATGTGGGTTGACCTTCTCAAATCTTCTCTCTGTATTAAGTAGAGTGAACACTAGACTCAGAATATGATCTCACTGTATTTGGTTAAGTGAGCAAATCAATGGACTCAGGAGTGTTCAAATACAGACTTAAAAAAGGGGAGGGAAATTCCAGAGCCACCAACACTAACACCAAAACAAGAACAAGGAGGGTGGGTGGGGACAAACTGCAGAGAGACACACAGCACACACTGTTCAGTGAAACACACAATTAGGTACAGAAAAAATGAAATACAGTACTTTTAAAAGTGCAAGTTTGTAAGTAACTTCAGTTTCTAATGCAGGTGATTATAGCCAATCAAGTCTCTCAGAAGTTGAGCATAAAATGATTTCTCAAACTTTGTGGCTAGCACTTAAAGTACAGAGGAATCCCTCTAGGCTAACAGTTAAATATCAGATAACAAAGAAGTGAGAAGACCACCACCCCCTCTTATAGCACAGAGACACACAGCACACACTATTCAGTGAAACACACAATCAGGTACAGAAAAAAATGAAATACAGTACTTTTAAAACTGCAAGTTTGTACTTAACTTCAGCTTCTAATGCAGGTGATTATAGCCAAACAAGTCTCAGAATTTGAACATAAAATGATTTCTTAAACTTTGTGGCTAGAACTTAAAGTACAGAGGAATCCCTCTAGGCTAACAGTTAAATATCATATAACAAAGAAGTGAGAAGACCACCACCCACTCTTATAGCAGAGAGACACACAGCAAACACTATTCAGTGAAACACACAATTAGGTACAGAAAAAATTAAATACAGTACTTTTAAAAATGCAGGTTTGTACTTAACTTCAGCTTCTAATGCAGGTGATTATAGCCAAGCAAGTCTCTCAGAACTATCAGATTTAAATGCATGCAGAGCAGCCATATCAACACAAACCCTGTCAAACTGGCATTACTTCAACTACATAACATCAATACTTACATTCTGTCCCTATGTTTGGAACATTTTCCCCAAGTTTGTTAGGCTGTCTCCACAGTGTTTGCTGTAAGAGGTATTTCCAACTACCATCTGTGATGTTGTCACACACCTCTATGAAGTTCTCCTCACAGACAAGGGAAAGGGACAAAGCCCACATGAAATGCTCAGTTATAGAAGCCTGTTTCCATGCTATTATGTATGAGAATGATACCACAACTGTTCAAAATGCAATTAGCAAGTGGGGGACTCCAAAATTGCACAGGCCATCAGCTGCTCATGAACATTACCTACAAAAGGCAACCTGCAGCCTATACAAAACAGGTGTATATCCTACATATGTCTCAGAGAGAGAGAGAGAGAAACAAACAAAGACAGACTGACAGAAAGACAGACACACACAATGAAACTGATGGATTATACCAAATGAACTGAAAAAAAAATCCATAGGTATGTCAAACAATTAATCATGTAATGGAATGTAGTAGTGGGTATGTAAACATGGAAAACAGGAAGTTCAAACAATATTATTTCTTAACAGCACATGCTGTACTGATATATTTCTGAGTAGAACCTATGGCCATAGCATCTGTGTCTATCTGCAGTGACATAGAACACATTTCAGTGCCCTGAGCCACCCCAGGAAAGGATGGCTCACATATGACCACTACTGGAGTTTTTGTTGCACAATACTGACTGTGACACTGTAGGACAGCTACTGGGATGTCGCAGATATCCATATGTTAATTGTCAATACAGATATAATATACATATTTGTCTAAGACATGTGATGGCACTATACAGGGTATTTGCATACTGAGATACTGTCATAGGTTCATAGGTGGGTACTAGGCTATCTGCCGAAGGCATTTATAAGCCTAGCCAGAATGTGTTGGCTTTCGCCTCCCCCTTAGATTAGTTCCCTGTGCCTCTGTCCAGCAGAGCCACTGAAGTGATCCGCGAGGTAAACTTTCTGTTTCCCATCCACTTGTCAAGGTTTCTTTTGCAGAGTGTTAGCGAGGACCTCTGCCTAATGTAGATTAGGATCTTGTTCCAAAGCATGGAAAGTCTCTGGGACAGGAATCTATCTCTCCAGCACGTCCTATTTATTGTTGTGATGAGGTTTAGATCCCTAAAGCGTGTGGCTCGAGGGGATAAGATTTTCTTTAGGTGGAGCATGTCCATCAATTCTGGGTTGGACATGGCCTTGTATGTCAGGCAGAGATCACCTCTGAGTAGGCGGTATACAACCGAGTACAAATTGAGTTTCTTCAGTCGAGCTGCATAGGACATCTGCTTGAGGCCATTGATCCTCTTGGTGAGGTACATCTGTGGTCTTTCCAGCTGTTGCAGGTGTCTTGTAAGGTACATCCCAAATGTGGTGTTGTACTCTAAGATGAGTCTGATGAGTGATGAGTAGAGGGGCACAATTACCTCTTTTGATATGGATATGAACCCTTTTGCGATTAGGTGGGCCATGTAGAAGGATTTTCTAAATACTTTGGCAATGTGATTATCAAAGGTGAGATTACTATCTACTTGGGTCCCCAGATCCCTTATTACATCTTCCGTATTTAGGGGACTACCACCTATGTGGTAATTTGTGGGTACTTTGTTTTTTCCAAAGGGGATGACTATGCACTTTTTGACATTTAGCTTTGAGGCCATGATTTTAACACCAGGTATCTGTCTCAGCGAGACCCTTTTGGAGGATGTCTGTGTCAGCTGGAGAGTCAGTTATAGCCCCTACTTTGCAGTCATCTTCAAACTTGGTCAACCATAGTCCTCATGTGCTTGCCTGTACCTCTGAGAAGTATATGCAGAACAGGAGTGGTCCTAGGACTGAGCCCTGGGAAACACCACTTGTAACCGATTTAGAGACGGACCTAACTCCCACAACTCTCACCATGTGGGTTCTGTCCATGAGCCAGTTGGCAACACATCTTGTGACGTAGGGGTTTATGATCAGGCTGGTGAGCTTGTCTATAATACCAGAATGGGGAATGGTGTCAAAGGCCTTAGCGAGGTCTAGGTTTTATTTATTTATTTACATTTGTTGACTGGGAGTGTCCGACTGGACGTAGGTCCATTTTCAGCGGAGGCCCGGGGAGAAAAGCTCCACAGTTAAAATAAGCAGACAGTAGTTACATTGAATTACATAGTGATTAACAATTTAACATAGCAATTACTTACAACATATTTACAGATGAAGAACATAGTACATCAGTAGACAACTAGAATCTTTATCTGTGAAGTACATAACAGACATTAACAAATGTTACAATAAGCAGTTCCTGCTGTATAATAAGTACTAGGCTTATGAGCATCTGAGCTTACTATAATCAAGGTAGTTTGTGGAGTGGAAAGAAAAGTAGTGGTTGGATGGGGTGTGTGATATTAGAGTGGGAGTTGCAAGGGCATAGCTAGCATGTTTTTAGGTGCGCTTTTAGTAAAGTTTTGAAGTGGGTGCATGATGGTACGGAGGTAATTGTGGGTGGAAGGGAGTTCCATAATTTGGCTATGGTGCAAGAGAATAGTGCTTCACCAGCAGAGTTATTGGCTTTAGTGATCTGCAAGTGATTTTTGTTGCTGGATCTTAGTGGTCTGGTGGTGCAATAGGGTTGGAGTAGATTCTGGAGGGATGGGACATTTAGTGGATGGTTTACTAGTTTGTGAACGAGTGAGAGTTGATAGCACTGAAGGAGATGAGGGAGTTCAAGCCAGCCCAGTTCAGCAAGTGAGAGAGAGTGGTGACTATGGTAGGATGCCCCTGTGGCAAATTTCACAATTTTGTTGTAGCAGGTCTTTAGCTTATTTAGATCGCATTGCCTTAGGTTGGTATATATTGGAGAGGCATAAAGTAGGGTGGAGATAAGGTGGGAATTTGCTATTGAAATCTTTGCTGCTTTGGTGAGAAGTTGCTTATTTCTGTATAACGCTCCTAGTTTTTTGTGGACTTTTTTTATAGTCATGGATATGTGAATGTCAAATTTTAGTTTATTGTCTATTTCCACTCCTAGCAATTTGGTGTGTTCAGTTGGGTATATAGTGGTGTTGTCTTTTGCTGTGATGTTAAAGGGAGAGTTGTTTTGAGTATGTTTGGTATATTGGAAGATGAGTAGTTTAGTTTTGTTTGGGTTGAGTATTAACTGGGCATCGGATAACCAAGTTTCAACAGAGGAAAAGGCTTCCGGTGTGACTTTTTTCAGTTTGGGTAGGGACTGGGCTGAGCAGATGATGGTTGAGTCATCTGCGTATTGTATGAGTGTGCCATGTTTGGTGGCAGAGGCTAGATTATTGGTGTAAACAGAGAAGAGTAGGGGACCAAGGATGGATCCTTGGGGAACCCCTATGGAGACAGGTAGTTGGGGAGATATGTCATTCTGCCATACAACGGATTGTTGGCGGTCAGACAGATAACTCTGAAACCAGTTTGTGACTGATTGAGAGAAGGATAGGTTATTGAGGACAGAGATAAGTTGTTTGTGTGGGACCATGTCAAATGCTTTAGATAGGTCTAGGAAAGTAGCAGAGGAGAGATAGCCATTGTGTTTATGCTGAAGGATAGTGTTAGTAAAGGAGAGTAAGGCAGTGGTGGTGCTATGGTTTGGTCAGAAACCATGCTGAGTACTGGAAAGGAGGTTGTTAGTAAGGAGGTAGTCTGAGACCTGAGAGTGCATGCATCTCTCTAGTATTTTGGAGAGTGGAGAGAAAATAGCTATGGGGCGGTAATTGGCTAGTTCTGTGGAGGGTCCACCTTTGTGGAGGGGAATTATATGTGATACTTTCCACAGTGCAGGAACGTAATTTTCTGACAGAGATCGGTTAATCAAGATGGATACTGGGTAGGCCAGAACATCAGCCTACAAAACATCATTTTGTAGGTATTCACTTGGGAGGTTGTCTGCTGCTAATTTGGTGGGTTTAAGTTTAATTAAGAGTTTTTTTTATGTTGGAAGTAGGTACAGGAGAAAAAGAGAAGGCAGTGTGGAGATTACTAGTTGAAGATGTGGGTTGGAGGGGGGGTTGTGTTGTTTAGCTAGTGATAGTATGGTTTGGGTAAAGTGTGTGTTGAATGAGGTAGCAATATTTTCTGAGGAGTGAGGGATGTTAGGAGGAGGGGTACTGACTTTACCTGGGTGGAGGATGGAGTTTATGGAGGACCAGAATTGTTTGGGGCGGTGTTGTGAGGAGTCTAGTGCAGACTGGTAGTATTGGAATTTGTCCTGTTTTATTAGCTTTTCGACTCTATTGTGTAGTTCTAAGAATTTATGTCTAGTTGAGGGGGTTTTGGTTTTGCACCAGTGCTCCCAGGCTTTATCCCTGTTTTTCATTACTGACTTAGTGGTTTTCTGTAGCCATGGGGAGGGCTGTGCTTTGGTTCTGGAAAGTCTTATGGGGGCATGGTAATTAAGGATGCTCAGGAAGGTAGTATTAAAAAATTCAACTGCGTCATTAAGACTGAGGTACTTTAGAGGATGCCTGTTACATTCTTTGAGGGATGAGATGAATGTGAGTGGGTTAAAGTCTATTTTTTTATGTATTTGACGGTGGATGACAGGTTTAGCTTGGCATAGGTAGTTTTTGAGTAGGAATGTTGGGGGTTGATCACTGAGGCTATCTGATAAGCAGCCTGTTATATATGACTGGGGGCTCTTACTGACTGGTATCCAATCCAGGGTAGTGTACTTGCTGGAGATTTTAGTTATCCTGGTTGGCAACTGGACTAGTTGGTTGAAGCCATGAAGGTTTACATGATGGGTTGGATGGTTGCCAGAACAGGATTGCCAGTCAATATTGAAATCACCTAAAATGATAGTTTCTTGGGGGAGATGGTGGGCAGACCAGCTGAGGAGGTTTTCTAGTGGAGGGATGTTTTGGCCAGGTGGGAAGTAGCATCCAATTATGTTGATGGTTTTGTTTTGGTTTATTTTGAGGTTGGTGTATATTATTTCTTCATTGCCTATTTGTGGAGCTGATGATTTTAAGATCTGGATGTTTAGATGCTGTTTAAATATTATAGCTACACCGCTGCTACAACGCCACCACCTCCTTTCTTGTTTAGCTGGTCTACTCTTAGTATGCCGTAACCTGCAGGGAGTATTTACTCACTGGTAATGTGAGGTTTTAGCCAGGTTTCTGTCAGGATGAGTATATCTGGTGAGTACAAGTTTATGGTGACATGGAGTTCATGGACTTTGTTGAATATACTTCTAATATTTAGGCTTAATAGAAGGAAGTCACTTGGCTTTCTATTGGCTGTAATATGGGAGAAGTTGTGGTTTCTAGTCTGATTATCAGGATTGGGGTTGGAGATGGTAGTGCCAGGGTTGGGGTGGATGTCTCAACTTAGGGCTAGTTTTGATATGCGTGAGGTTATTAGTTTTTTCAGTTTTTAAATGTGTTTGTTTATAAGGGATACTTTATGATTGTGCTCTGTGGGTAATAGGTATGGTGGGAGGGTTACTATGTTAAGTTGTAGGGATGCTTTATGTTTGAGTAATATATTTGGTAGAATATGTGGGGGGTGCATAGGGATGGTTCTTGAGTTGGTGGGAGGGGAGCTGAGTGAGGGTGAGACATTAGTGGT
Source organism: Protopterus annectens (assembly GCF_019279795.1). Classification (NCBI taxonomy): domain Eukaryota; kingdom Metazoa; phylum Chordata; order Ceratodontiformes; family Protopteridae; genus Protopterus; species Protopterus annectens. The sequence continues at coordinate 1,673,742,558 of NC_056743.1, forward strand.
GGTGTGAGTAGTAGTACAGTGGTAGTTGAGTGAGGGAATGATGGAGCTTTGGTAGGATGTAAGATATGCAAGGAGAGTGCATGCAGTGAGCAGAGGTACGGTATGCTTGTACATGTTAGTTGAGGAGGTGTGATAGTAGTGGGAAGATGGAGGAGGTAGTGTTGGGTTAGCGCTGTGGTTGGCTACTGGAAAGATGGGAGGGGTTTGTGAGTGTAATAAAGGTAGGACGACTGGGGGCAGGAGGAAATAGGGGGCAGGGCGGGGAACAAAGTGGGTAGAGACCCTGTTAGTTGCTCTTATGAGGGGGCTGGAAATAATCAGTAAACAGAGTTAACTGATAAATGAACATATGATAGTGACAAGGGTGGTTGTAGTTTTAGAAATGGTGCTTGCCACAGGTAATATTTATTGGGATTGTCTTAAGGTAATAAACAGGGAAGGAGGAGGGGAGAACAAGGGTGTGAGCAGGCAGTTCTTTTTACTGCTGCTAATGAGCCAAAGCAAAGACAAGTTTGTGTTTAAGAAACAATCACAATTGACCAAGGACTGCTCTGAAACTATAAGTCATTTTTTAACCATTTCTCAGGTGGAAAAACAGGATAACCTTGTATCAGTTGACTACTGTGGTCTCAGTTTAAATTAACAAACACACAGTATTGATCAGTTATGGATACTATTTGCTAACAGAAGGGAATAAGAGAGAAAGTGGAAGATGAGTGTGAGTGTGAGTTTGAGGGGGGGGGGGCTGCTTACAAGCCAAAGCAGAGTGCTCTCCAGGGGAAAATGAATATTGGCTCAAACAGGTAGACACATACTAAAACTTAAGTTTAGCTGTTTGCAGACAGTTCAGACCCAGACTGCACTTTTCTTATAAGAATGATACAGGTGGTACCACAGTTGAATACTTAAGAGTGGTGTTAGGTCTAGAAAAGAAGAGTACAGAGAGGAGTAAGCACTTTTGAGATGGTAAATATATATTATAAAGATTACAAAAAACAAACTGAGCAAATAGCTACCGCATGCAGAAAAATGTCTTGAACCAACTACTAGTATATGCAGATACTGAGCCAATTGGAAGAACATCTGTTAGAAGAAACCTCAGACAGTTATGCAGTCACAGATAAAAATATAGCGAGCAGCAATCTGTCGTGGTTCTCTAATGTGATTCTATCCACCAGTAACAGCACAATTATATAGAAATAATTAGACACCAGTATGAGCTGTCTACACACAACACAATTACATGAATAACATTAGTGAACAAGGTGCAGATATGCAAATAGACCATACTATTATACTAAAAACAACTTGGTGCAGACAAAATGCTAGCATGCCATAGTAACTTCCAATAATAAAGCATAAATCATATTAGATGTCTAACACAATTCAACATAAACATATACAGTTGTAAAATGTCTAACACAATTCAACATAAATAGGCATTCACAGTTGTAAAACACTTACTGGAGAGACACTGAGCTCCTCATGGGGCCTGTAGCAGAGTGGATTGTAGTTTTAAAAATGGTGCCTGCCACAGTTAATATTTATTAACTTTGGGATTGTCTTAAGGTAATAAACAAGGAAGAGGGAGGGGAGAACAAGGGTGTGAGCAGGCAGTTCATTGTATTGCTGCTAATGAGCCAAAGCAAAGACAAGTTTGTGTTTAAGAAACAATCACAATTGACCAAGGACTGCTCTGAAACTGTAAGTCATTTCTTAACAATTTCTCAGGTAGGCTGTGTGTACCACCTTTCCCTCATCTATATCCTTGGTAACTGTCTCAAAGAAGTCCACCAGGTTTATGAGGCATGGTCTGCCCTTAGCAAAGCCAAACTGGGTAGGGTCCAGTGTTTGGAGGTTCCCAATGTCTCTGTTAATGAGTTCCATGATGATGCGCTCCATAGCCTTGCAGACCAAGCTAGTCAGGCTTATAGGGCGATAGTTCTCGGGGTCTGTTGTGGCTCCACCTTTGTGGAGCAGAATAACTGTTTCTGTGCGCCACTCTATGGGTATGTAGCCTGTGGAGAGGCTGAGTTTGAACAGTGTGTTTAGGTGAGGAGTTAGTTCGTCTTTGAGCTCATGTAGGATGCAGCCTGGGACACTGTCCAGTCCCATTGATGCTGTGTTTTTGGCTTTGGAGAGGGCTGTTTTAACCTGAGTGTCTGTGATATCAGGGACTCTACATTCATCTGGTATGGTTATGGTCTCTTTTGGGGGTGAGATGGGGTGAAGTTTGCATTAAACCTGTCTGCCAGGATGTTGGCAACATCGGTCGGTTCAGTGTATTTTGTGCCATTCTGCATTAACTCCAAGCAGATCTGAGCATTGCCACTTAGATTCTTGACATAGTTAAAGAATGCCTTGTGGTTATCTTTGGAGTCCTTGGCAACTTTTCTTTTAAAGCTCGCCTTGGATGATTTTATGAGGGATTGTAGTCTCTTGCTATACTGATCAGGGATGTCTTCCCTTCTTGAGATTTTACTCTTTTCTGTACTAGTTTCCTCCTTCTATTGTATAGCTTGTTTATGGCAGGAGTCCACCAGACTGGTTTCCTTTTCTTAGAGGAGTAAGTTTTGGTTTTGCTTGGGATGGCACGATGCATGCATTCTTGTAGCTGCTCGTAGAATGCATTAGTAAAGGATTTTGCAGCTTGGACAGTGTTATCCTTCAGTATGGGGGCTTTGAAACTTTCCACCTCGGTCGCAGTTGTGTGTGTTGAACTGCATGCGATATGCTGAGCTCAGGTCCACTTTGTAATTTCGAAATGCTGAAATCCGAATTTCAGTATTTTGAACTTACAAAGTCGAACACTCACATTTCCGAAACTTGCAGAAGCATGAAATTCAAAATACCGAAGTACCGATATTTCGAATTTTGGCTTCCAGTGGTACGGAATGTGGATGTTTAGGTTTTATTTTGGTAAGTTTGTGTGTGTGTTAGTATGTTGGTTAGGGGTTTAGTGTGTGTAAGTGCGTGTTGTGACTGTTGTGTGTGTTTGAGGGACTGTAAGATGTGTGAGTGTGTGAGTTTCATTTGTGTTACTGTTTGTGCAATCTTGGAGTTAGAATATATAAGTAGGGGGATGTGGGGGGGGTTTGTTTGATTGTGTGGGGGGTTTTGTGTATGTTTATGTATGTGCTATATGTGTAGCGTGAGTGCGGGATTTTGAATTTCACAGTTGTGTGTTTTTGAGTTTGTGAGTTTTGGTTGGGTTTTCGGCTTTGTGGTTTTGGAATACTGAAATTTGGGATTTCAGTATTTCGAAATTACAAAGTGGACCCACTGAGCTCATACCATTCAACTGTCCAGTGTTATGCACACTGACCATATGTGTGCCTCATATTTGTAATTATGTCATCAAGAGTTGTTTTATGTCTAGCAAATGATTGTACACCTGTGAATACTGACATTACAACATCACCTTCTCTTTCTTTTGACTGTAACCGTTACTGGTCACCATAGCAGATCATCTGTCTCCATGTCTCCCAGTCCTCTGCATCTTGTTCTGTCACACCAAATACCTGCATGTCCACTATCACCACATAAGTACACCTTATCTCAGGCCTTCCTCTTTTCTGCTTACATGGCAGCCTCATCTTTTCCTAAATATATTCAGCATATCTCCTCATCGGATGTCCAGACAAACATAATCCTGCCACTGCCTGGCTTTGCCCCCAAGCTGCCCAACCTGGGCTGAACCCCTAACATGCATATTATTAATCCTGTCCACCCTTGTTACACTCAGTGCAAATCTTAACATCATTAACTCTGGTACATTCAGCTCTGACTCGTGCCTCTTTTTTCACTGCCAATGTCTCCAACCTATATAACATAGCTGGTCTTACTACCCTCTTGTAGACTTTCCCTATCACTCTTATTGGCACTCATCAGTCAGACATCACTCCTGACACCCTCCTGCACCACCCATATTCTGCCTGTACTCTCATCTTTACCTCTCCCCCACACTCACCATTACTCTGAACTGTTGTTCCCAAGTATTTACACCTGTCCACCTTTACAAACTGTACTCCCTGAATCCTCATCATTCCTTTGTCCTCCCTCCCATTCACACACACATATTCTGTCTTAGCCCTGCTGACCATCATTCCTCCCCTCTGGACCATACCTCCACCTCTCCAGGGTCTCCTCAACCTGTTCCCTACTCTCACTACAGACCACAATGTTATCTGCAAACAGCACAGTCTAGGGGGACTCCTGCCTGATCATGTCTGTCATCCAGTCCAGCACCACTGTAAATAAGAAAGGGCTCATAGCTGATCCCTGCTGTACTCCACCTCCACCTTAAATGCACCTGTTACTCCCAATATAGAACTCACTGCTGTCACACTAGCCTTGTACATATCCAGGAGCATTCTTACAGATTCCTCTTCCACTCCTGACCTCCTCGTACAATGCCACAACTCCTGTTTTACTGTTTACTGCTTTTAAAATAGTAACTCTCCACTAAACCTTAACTTTTTAAACAGGCAAAACTTAAGTTACCTACTTTCACGTCTACCTTCTCTGGTGCACACTGCAGTGTGCATTTTTTTTCATCTTACTTTTAAGCATCCCTTTGACTATCACTTTCTCTAATACCTGCTGGAAAGCACTAGGAAGCCTTAAACTGATACAAGCACTCAACTCTCCTTGTTAATAAGGAGAAATTAATAGTAGGCACTAATCAGCCTATAATTGCAAAGTACCTTGCTAAGGTAAGGGAAAACAGCTCCAGTACTTTACAAAAAAAAAAAAAAAAAAAAAAAAAAAGCATCAAACCAGGCATGTCATAGGGTCAGCTTCCAGTGATTTCTCCTGTCCACCTGGTGAATCTGGGCATACTGGGGAAATCCAGCAATTGCCTCATGTACACAGACAACTCTCTCATCCTACCACTGAACACTACAACCTGTGAGAGATGCACTTACATAGCCAAAATGGAAGCAAAGCTCTCTCCACCCAAGATTGTGCTAGACAGTCAAGAGGAGAAGGTTAACACCCACACTACACCTCAAGCAACACATAGCCCTTCTAAACCCACACCACCAACACCCACATATAGCAACACTAAATCCAAATATGCAGAGGCCCTTAACTGTAACCTGCCAAGCAACAAGGACCTCTGAAGCTGAAACGCAAACAAACACCAATCACAACCAAAGTGTCACATAGTTCAAAACACCTGTGTGCCACCCAGCAACAGCACCTAAGGCAAGACAATGTACCTAACACTTTAGTCATAGGTGACTCTATAGTCCGGCACACTGATGTCCCTCTCACCAGGTTGAACAAGGAGAAAATTACAGTCAGCTGCCTGTCGGGTGCCAGGATCCACCACATAACGCATGCACTCAAGTCACTCCACAACAAGTACAAATATGACTCTGTCATTGTTCATGTTGGAGTGAATGACTTGAGGCATACCTCCCTGGACTACATGAAAAGAGACATGGAAGAGCTCTCGGATCATGTGGCTCAGGCAGGTATGACCCTAGCCCTGAGTAGCATCCTGCCTTCGCCCAGAATGATACCACAATATAAGGACAAAATAATTGACTTCAACAATTGGCTAAGCTTCTGGTGTCATTCAAAGGGGATCCAGTATCTGTCTGCCTGGGACGACATGATTGACAGACCACGATGCTTTGCCAGAGATGGTCTGCACCTGTTGCCTCTGGGATTCAGGTTACTGGCTAAGGCTCTTGCCACCCCTATAGTGTCTTTTTTAGGCAAAGTTCAAAGAACAAAACCACCACCGTAACAGATACAAGCATGCAAAATCTGAAGGTAATGCTACTCAATGCTAGAAGTCTAAACCTCAAAATGCACTCTCTCAAGGCACTCCTAAAAATGGAGAACATCGATATCTGTGCAGTAACTGAGACCTGGTTCAAGGCTCCAGAGAGCACCCCTGCAATACTAGGCTACAACTCTTATCACACTTTACGGCCACCAAAGCAGGACCGAAACACTAAAGGTGAAGGAGTGTCAATATTCACCAAGGATATTCACACCACCAGGCTAGTTGCCCAACACAATGCATCTGAAATTCTCCAGGTGCAACTAACACTAGGTAAGACTGCAGTCCAAATTGTAGCTTGCTACAGATCCCCCACCATACCCCAAGATTCTCACTACACCTTTCTAAACATACTAGAAATATTAAGATAGAACCAAACACCCTAATAATGGGTGATTTTAACTACCCTGCCATTAACTGGGAAAGCTACTCATGTACCAACACCTTTGCCCAACAGTTCTTGGAATTCATAAATTCCAATGCCCTGGATCAACTAATCCATAGTCCCACCAGGGGCTCCAGTATCCTAGACCTGGTCATTACCAACATGGGAAATCGATGCTCCACACCTATGGTCACCCCCTCATTAGTCATGTCTGACCATAAGCTAATCACCCTTAACATCCACATCCTACCCCCACCCCCCAGTAAGGAAACCTCCATAAAAAACTTCTCTTAAGCCAATTTCAAGCTACTCAAGTCAGAAGTGACAAACATCATGACACCCATGCAGACGGGAGCTGAAAGTTCAACTGCTGTATCCTACACTAAGGCACTGTATGAGCACATCCTCTCATGCATAAATCGTGCCATCCCAAATAGAACCAAGATGCTCTCATCCAAAAAAAAAGAAGCCAATCTGGTGGTTCCCTGCCATAAACAAACTTTACAACAAAAGGAAGAAACTGTTGCAGAAAAGAGGAAAATCCCAGGATGCAAAAAACTTCCTTACCAGCCTCAGTAAGAAACTGAGATCCCTCATAAAATCCTCCAAAGCTAGTTACGAAAATAAAATTGCCAAAGATTCCAAAGACAACAACAAGGCATTCTATAATTATGTCAAGAATCTAAATGGCAATGCTAAGATCTGCTCTGATCTAAAACAGAATGGCATTAAATATACTGATCCCAAGGATATTGCCAATATCCTGGCAGATCGATTCAGTGCCAACTTCACCCCCCTCTCACCCCCTAAATGGCCTATCTCAATACCAGAAGATTGCCAAATTCCAGTAGTAATGGCCACACAGGTAAAAAATGCACTCTCCAAAGCTAAGAATACAGCATCCTTGGGACCAGATGGCATCCCGGGCTGTGTACTGCATGAACTACAATATGAACTGGCACCTCACCTAAGTGTCATGTTTAATCATAGCCTCACCTCAGGTTTTGTGCCCACTGAGTGGCGCACAGCTACAGTTATCCCACTCCACAAGGGGGGATCCACCTTGGATCCCGGAAACTACCGTCCCATCAGTCTGACAAGCCTTATCTGCAAGGCCATGGAGCGTATTATCATGGAACCTATAAACAAAGACATTGGCAACCTTCAAACCACTGGACCTCACCCAGTTTGGGTTCGTGAAGGGCCGATCTTGTCTCCTGAACTTGATTGACATCTTTGAATCAGTCTCAAGAGCCATGGACAAGGGTAAGGTGGTCCACACAGCCTATCTAGACCTTGCCAAGGCTTTGACACCATCACCCACTCTGGAATCATAGATAAACTTACTAAGCTGGGCATTAATCCCTACGTCACCGAATGGGTTGCTAACTGGCTTACTGATAGAACCCACACTGTAAAAGTAGCTGACTCCAAATCCAGCTCCAGACAAGTGACAAGTGGAGTACCTCAGGGTTCAGTCTTGGGGCCGCTCTTGTTTGGCATCTCCTTCTCTGAAGTACAGGCCAATACTAAGGGACTCTGGATAACAAAGTTTGCAGATGACTGCAAACTGGGAGCCATTATTGAATCCCCAAATGATGTGGATACTCTACAAAAGGACCTTACAGAAACAGATGGGAAAAAACATGTATCCGTGAATTACCATATAGATGGCAGTACATTAAACACCGAAGGTTTGATAAGAGACTTAGGGACACAGGTGGACAGTGGTCTCACCTTCGATAACCACATCGCCACAACAGTCAAGAAATCCTTCTATGTGGCACACCTCATCACTAAGGGCTTTTCATCCAGAAAAAAGGAGGTCATTGTCCCACTGTACTCATCCCTCATTAGACCCATTATAGAATACAATGCCCCATTTGGTATGTACCTCTCAAGACATCTGCAACAACTGGAAAGGCCACAGAAATACCTCACTAAATGAATCACAGGCCTAAAGCAGATGCCCTACGCTGACTGCTTTAAAAAACTCCAGCTATACTCTGTCTCATATCGTCTACTCAGAGGCGATCTTTGCTTAACATACAAGGCCATGTCAAACTCAGAGCTGCTGGGCATGCTACACTTAAAGAAATCCCAATCCCTCAGAGGCACACGCTCCAGGGATCTAAACCTTATTATCACAATAAACAAAACATGCTGGAGGGATAGGTTCCTGACCCAGAGACTCCCCAGTCTCTGGAATAGATTGCCCATACATGTCAAGCAGAGTGGCTCTTTGGTCCTCTTCTAAAGGAACTTTGACGATTGGATGGGAGAAAGGAAATTCACCCCGGGGATCACGTCAGTCGCCCTGCCAGACAGGGGTCCAGGGAAGTAAATAGTGTAGGAAGAAATAGCCAGGGAATTGTTATGGCTAGGCTTGTATAGGCCCTAGGGCTGATAGCCTAGTACCAACCTATGAACCTATGAACTCCTCTGTAGGAATCTTGTCATATGCTGTCTCTAAGGCCACAAAGACACAATGCAGCTAATTCCAACCTTCTCTGTATGTCCCCATCAACAGTCTCAGAGCAAACATTGCATCTGTACTGCTCTTTCCTGGCATGACACCATGTTGCTGATCAGTAATCCTCACCACCCTTCATAGCCTAGCTTCCAACCCCCTTTACCATTACCTCATGCTGTGACTGATCAATGTTATCCCTCTGTAGTTACTACAGCTCTACACACCACCCTTATTCTCTTTTATCCACTCCTCATGCATCCGCTCAGGTTACAGTAAAGAATGCAGTTGACAAGACCACTGCCATTTGTCCTATGCACCTCCATGCTTCCACAGGTATGTCATCTGGAGCAATAGCCTTTCCATTCCTAAACCTCTTCATAGCTATCCTTACTTCCCCCTTGATAATCTGTTCATATCCTGATTCACCATACCCACATCATCCAACATTCGCTCTCTCTCATTCTCTACATTCAACAGCCCATCAAAGTACTGTTTCCACCTGCTCGACACACTCTCCTCACTTGTGAGTATACTTTCACCATTATCCTTTATCAGCCTTATTTGCTGCACATCCTTCCTAGCTACGTGCCTCTGTCTAGCCAATTAGTGCAGGTCCTATTGTCCATCCTTGGTGTCCAATCTTACATACAACCCTTCAGATGCCCCCTCCTCAGCCTTTGCCACCACTCTCTTTGCCTTGCACCTCATCTCCCTATACACCTGTCTACTTTCTTCATCTGTCTGACAATCCCACTTCTCCTTGACCATTCTCTTTCTCTATATACTCTCCTGTACTTCCTCATGCTACCACCAGGTTTCCTTATCCTCCTTCCTCTGTGCAGATGTTACACCAAGCCACATTCTACTCATCTCCCTTACAAGCTCAGATGTAGTTACCCAGATATTTGCTAAGTCTTCACTGCCACCCACTACCTGTCTTAACTCTTCCCTGAACTCAACCTCACAATCACCCTTTCTCAGTATCCACCATTTGATCTGTGGTGCTGCCCTCACACTCCTTACCCTCTTCTTGATCACCAACATCATCCCACAAACCAACATTCCATGCTGCCTAACTATACTTTCCCCTGTCACTACTTTACATTTACCAATCCCCTTCAAACAGGCCCATCTGCATAGGAGATAATCCACCTGTGTACATCTTCCTCCACTCCTGTATGTCACCTTATGCCCCTCGGTCTTGTAAAACTAAGTATTCACCACAGCCATGTCCAACCTCTGTTGCAAACCCCACCCCTTTGTCCCATTCACCAACATGCCCATTGAAATCTGCTCTAATCATCACTCTCTCACCCTTGGGTACACTCATAACCACTTCATCCAACCACACCAAAGTACATCTGTCTTATCCATCACACACATAATTAGTAGAGCATATGCACTAACAACTGTCATCATTACACCATCAATTCCTAGCCTCCTAAACATCACTCTACCCGACACTCTTATCACCTCCACAACCACTCTTGGCATAATTTGCCTTCAGGTTAACCCCTACACCAGTTCCCCTCCAATAAACACCATGTTAGAACTATTTGTATATGACTCAGATACACACAGCTGTACAACCCTTCCATCTTGTCTCTGCCACACATAATATATCCACCTTTCCTCTGTTCAGAATATCAGCTAGCTCTGTCCCCATGCCAGTCATACTCACAACATTAACAGTTCCTACCCTCATTACCGCACCCCTAACCTTTCTTTTCTCTGCCTGCCATATGAGTGTCAGATATCCTCCAGGGTATGTCTATGAATGCAAAGGCTACTGCACTATCAAATGACATATGTGTATTACAGCAATATGAAGAAAGTGTCACTAATTGTGGCCCATAGTCTACCATGTATGTGCAGTGCCCTACAGATGTCCTGCCCTAACAGGTTGAGATGACTGACTGAGCAGCAAGACAGTAATTACAGTGTGCCATACTGACATAGAACAGATATGTACAGCAGGTATTACCTGTGCATATATATGTATGGGTAGGTGTACCTGGCTGCCTCACAACAACTGACATGGGATACAAAATTTCAGGTAAATAAGCTGTACATGTTGTACACGTGTGTAACCTTAGTGTCTGTGCATCCAACAGAGTTACACTTCAAAAGCTACTGGTTGTGGCATTGCCCTGACACAGATATGGGTAGTATAATAAGCATGAGTATCACACTGAAATTGTAGAGGTGGCCAACTGTGTTCTGACCTTGTGTCTACACCTACTACAAACAGATATATGATGACACACATAACTGTGTGGCCTCAGCAATACCTTATTTGTAAAACCTGTCTCCACCAAAGTAGAGTAAACCCCTTTGCTGGAGAGCCCCAATGCACAAAGCACATAATGAGATGCTATATTGGCTGTACAGGGCAAAGTAGGAGCAGGCACCAACTGGGCAGCATGTCAACCTTTGTCTGAATGAGCATAGTAGGTCACAGGTGGATTAAAGTAAGGCTAACTCTGAGTACAAATTGGACACATCCACTAAGGGCAATCACAAGGCCATCTTCACATATGTCTGCAGTCTCAGAGGCAACAACCCAACCCACCCTGTCATGGTGGTCAATCACAGCACATGCACATACACCATAGCTACAGCCAACCTGCTGCAGACAGGTTTAGGGCATACATCACCCCCCTGGCTCACCATCAGTATAGGTGGATATGCACAGTACATGCACCCTTCCCCTCATTATCATGGATCAGGTGCAAACTTCCTAATCAAAGCTAACAAAAGCAAGTCCCCTTGGGGCCTGATGATGTTCCTGTCTGTATCCTACATGAACCCAGGAATATGCTTTCAGCTCCATTACACACTGTATGCAAGCAAAGCCTGAGCACCATTGACATCCCATCTTCAAGGAACATGGCCACTGTCATCCGTGAATGATGAATGGTGGTTTATGAAATGTACTGGCCCTCACTGGGGGGAACATGACACATCAGGACCAGGAGTACAATGCATTTTCTAACAGTGCTGCAAGGTACAGGGGTATGATGTGTTTGTAAGTGGTGGATAATGACAGTACATATTCATGTGCTGTCTCTGTAAAGAAATCTGGGCAATGTTTGAGGTCCTGTGTTGTATTTCCCTGTTTATGTCTTCCAGGTGCCATGCAGTGGCAACTGCCTTACACAATTGTGGAGATAGCAGCCATCACAGAAGCTGTGATCTTAAACTATGCCATCCTTTCTGGCTGTAGCCAGCAAAATCTGTGAGATCAGACTGCTCTGTGGGATGAGATGATCCACAGAGTGAATGTCTTGGGCCACCATGGATGCACATACGATCAGGTCAGGCATAGAGCAACTGACCTGATACATCATGCCTGGCAAAGGCTGCTGCTGTTGGGAGGGACGGTAATGCTACTGGTTGGGGACCAGCCACACAGGCCCCACATACAGTGACAGAGGATCTCCTTTTCAACCTTGGGGTAGCAGTCACACAAACTCAAACACATGAGACAGCAGTCTTGGAGGTGGGAGGCACCCAGAAAACAGGCGAGGAGCATCTAGGTAAGGCCAAAGTGCACATCAATGTAATAAGGTAGCATTTAAACTGTCTTCTATAGAGTCTCTAGATGCATATGTCAGTGCAAAATGGATTAGTGGGTGGGGTTTAGTAATCCACACAAGTGCACATCTATGGTGAAGGACAGCAAATTGTGTAATATCATAGTGTGTACTGTGCAGAAACAGCATTCATCTTGTACCAATGCCTAATGTGAATCTGATGACAATACCTCTCCCTCACAACTACATAGATCCCTCTGGTCTGCACATGAGATAGCAGACTGATGCCAGTAAGTATTGGATTTCCCTGTTGCGGCTCACCAGTACCCCATTCATGCTAAAGTTAATGCATGTGACCATGCACACAACTGTTACACTTAGCCATTTGGCAATATCTGCATGTTCACTTGTGGTGGTGTTACTGCATTGCATCACAGTGATCAGCACAGGGGCCTATTTACAGGAGATGTCACATATATGTAGCATACCTCACAACCTGTCATTGCAGAACATCTGGACAAAGACTGATCAAATGGGGGGGGGGGCAAGGGCCCCAAACTAAGGTCAAATTGTTTAAATGAGTGGTATGCAGTGCATATAAATGGTGTACACACCTGTTAGAATGCCAGGTATTTGTGATATACAAAAATGAGAGCACAACAGACAAGTTCAATATACTGCCAACTTTTCATGTGACCTATAACCTGTACAATTCAATTGTAAAGCAAACAAATCTGTTAGGGGAACAATAATGACACATAAATATAGTAAAACAACCTAGCTGCATATGTGTGCACAGGCTGAAGCTACTACTGTGTTCAGACAGCTTGCGATATAACTACAGCAGTACATCTTATTGGGTATACACCTGCCATCGATTACAGAGACTCTTTGATTAACAGCAAATGATGGTCAATTGTCCTACCAGGATTATCCTATCATATACCCAGTTGCCTGCTACAGCAACAGCCATGGTTTGCATAGAGTTGAAGAAGCTGCTAAGGGTCCACATGTTTCAGATGTATCAGCCTAAAGAAGGGTACAAAACCATTTCCACAGCATTGCACATACCATGGAACACAGTGCATTCATCAAAAGGTGGTGAAATATGGGGCTACAGTGACATTGCGAAGGAGTGGACATCTCACCAAGGTCTATGAGAATGCAAGACCAAAACTGGCCAGGGAGGCTGCCAGAAGCCCTTCAGCAACAGTGAAGGAGTAGCAGGTATCTCTGGCAAGTACTGGATGTGTACTATATGTCAAAACAATCTTCCATGGTCTCCATATGTCCTGCCTATAGGGTAGTGTTGGAAGATGGCAGAAGTTCTTTACACCAAACAATATCCAGGCCTGGTGAAAGTCTATAAAGAATACATCAGGTCTCCAAAAAGCAAGTGGGAAAATATGTTATGGTAATATGGGACCATGGATGAATTCTTTGGCCACAATTCTGACAGGTGTGTTTGGCAAAATAACAACACTTCAGATGACTACAACAACACCACCACCACAGTGAAGCATGGTGATGGCAGTGCTCTGCTTTTGGGTTGCTGTTCACAAGCTGAAACTGGGTTTGTAGCCAAGTTAGAGGGGATTATGAACAGTTCCAAACATTGGTCCATTGTGGCTCCATCTTACTGGTATCTGACACATAGCTGTGGATGGCAAGATATTCCACTTTTCCACACAACAATGACCCAAACCATACATCCAAATCAACCAAAGGATGGCTTCACCAGAACAAATGCAACACCTACATACAATAGGATATATGCAGGGTGACCTGAAGTGGGAAGTGTACAGGGAATGCTCTTGCAATCTGACATAGTTGGGGGTGTTTTGCAAGGAAGGGTGTGCAAACATTGTCAAGATAAGAAGTGCCATGCTGATAGACACCTTCCAAAGAAGACTGCATGCTATATTTAAATCAAGAGGTGTTTTAACAGAGTATTACTTTAAGGGTGTGCACACTCATGCTACCAGCCTATTGTACCTATTTCATTTACCATATGTTACTTGTAACTGATGTGTATGTTCTTCAGTTGGATTGCACAGGTTATATGTCATACAAAATAATGGCGATGTTATGACATAATTTCTGAGGTCTCATGTGATATATCACAAAAACCTGGCATATTAACAGGTGCGTGTTCACTTACTATATCCACTGTAAGCTTGGGAAGTTGTTTGAGTAACTGGCTTTGTTTTAACATACATGTACTGCAGGTTATGCAGTCTGCACTTTAAATTAGGACATTAATTAGTGGCTCCCATCCACAGGTCAACCCAGTAATGTATCAGACAAACATAGGAGTTATGAGGAACAGACCAAATATATGAGCCACACGTGTAGACATTCAGCAAGACCCTGTACAGTTGGGAGGTATGTTCTGTAGGAGTTGTCACAGTGCTATATAGGTGAACAACAATAATTTATATGGGTGCAGTGTGTACTAGGTGAAGGGGAATCACCTAC